>NW_020273610.1:0-129813 GCF_003268045.1 Sipha flava
AAAAATTTACATTCATTCACCTCTTTTATTAATTTGTCTGTGATAATTAAGCCACATATATCGATCAAATTATTTTGAATAGTTTTACTAACAAATGTTGCATTTTTTTGGAGCCGATTCTAAGTGATTGCAAAGATCTACATCGCCCGCATCTATTCTGAACATCAACAATTCTTTGAATATTCCAATATTAAAATTATTTTTTGCTTGGTCATTTGAAATCAGATTTCATAAATTAACATCGTCTCTATGCCTCCTTATAGATATATTATGACGACCACAAAAAATAATTGTTTTAATTATAGGAATTAATTTCTTTTTATTTTGTTTGACAGTTTCATTTAGTTGGTCATCAAGTTGAATTTTTATTGTTTTTTGTTTGCCTTCAAAACATTTTATAAATTCTAAAGATCGCACAATTGCTATTTTATGATATTCTCTTTCCATATGTATCTTAAAATCATGTAAAGCATCTTTGTATTTTATCATAGGAATTTCTTTTAAGACCACAAGCCTTTGTCCTCCAATCCCACCAAACTTTGGTCCAAAAAGTACACATACTTTACAAAACGCTCCTTCTCTATTACGACTATAAGCTAACCAGTTGTGCTTATTTAGCCATTCAATTTGAAAGCTTCTTTTATGACCTTTTTTATTCATACTTACAGGGAAAATATAATTTTGTTTAGGTGACCACGTTTCTTTTAAATATTTATAAAGCATATTTGGATCGTTTTTTTGAATTTTTAGATTTGCATTTTCTTCAATAGCAAATGCGATATCATATTGACTGTTAGAATCGACTTCACACGAATCAGAAAATGTAGCTGGCTCTGACTCTGTTGGTAACACGCTTACATTTTCTATACCTTCAATTGGAGATGGATTATTTTCGTCACTTGTTTTCAACTTTTTAAAAAAAAAGTTTATTTCACTTTGTCGTTTTTGTGACATTTTAAAACAGAATAATTTGAACACGAAACTACAAACGAAAACACTACGGACAACAGCAGTACAGGCGAGTACAGCACGAAATACGAATTACACACAAGTGACACGACGACTGTAAAATTACTAACATTTTAAAACGATAATAGCAATATAGAAATGGATTAGTGATAATCGTCTTACAAATAAAATAAGATAAGATAGCGATGGCCAGTAGGAACGATACATGGCAAAAATAGCCGGTTAGCCGATCTGCCGTCTGCGTTAAGGCGAAATGCTTTTATACCCGCATAATAAAAGTAATAGTAATATGTTTGGGAGAGTTTCTTATATAATGATAATATAATAATAATATAAAATATATGTAATGATAATATTTCTTAAATTATAATATAATGTGTTTGAGCGAAACAATATAAAAGATAAAATTATAAAAATTAATAATAAAAAATAATAAAACCTAACTTATGCCAATGGGGGGGGGGCGAGGCCCTTCGGGCCCCCCCTTAAATCCGCCACTGAATACTCACAAATGAAATGATACGTTGCCTGTATTATCTTTAGAGGATACATGACAAACAATGCAAGTACGAACCATAGCTTGAAGACAAATGATAATTCGTACAGAATCGGGAATACTTCAATTTGTAAAAATGTTAAATAATTTTAAAATAAAAAAAAAATGCGTTAACAATAAAAATATTTGTTATCATCATAGATATCTTCTATTATCATTATAAAATAAAACTAATGATAAAACCCCTTGCTAAAGTGAGTGCACTATATAAAAGCAGTCTATCTCTCATCCACATCCCGGACCGCGACCCCTTGTATTGTTAATATATTTTATATATATATTTAATTGGCCTATCCATTCTTCTATTATCTATGGTCCAACCGAATAATTACGGATTCCTGATAAAAAAATCCGCTTAGTTACCTCTCCTCCACCGGATTGAAAAAAAGATGAAATTAGGAACACTAAATTCTAGCGTCTGACCAATCTGCTGAGTTTTGGAACAGACGAAATTTCATGTGGGTGAAACCTTATCAATTAGTAGACCACAACCATGGTATATTATAGTTACGTGATATACTGCAATCAGATGTAATATTAGGTCCGAGATAATAGATCATAGTAAGGTCAGCACTTTACAATAGTTTCCGACCTTTTTTTTTCAATCACAGAGATCAATCTTGTTTTAACTATTTTTTTTTAGTTTTACCTGTCCCCAATCATGTTCCGTAACATTCAACTTAACGGTAATATCGCCAATGCCGTAAAAGGATGCACCGAAGTAGTGGCGACTACATCTACCAAAGCACCGTTCGCTGGAAAATCACCAAAACAAGTTTTGCCGACAAAGCCTATCTTCCTGACCAACTACAATTTGCAAAGTACACTTTTGTCTAAGAAAGCATTGACACCAGTCACCACTACTCAAGTTCGTTTGGTCCACACTGATTTTAAAGTTCCAGACTACACTGCATATCGTCGTGATTCTGTAAAGAACCCTAGTGCTTCGAACCGTGATACCTTTGAAAAACGTAATGCTTTCACTTATATGGTACTCGGTACTGCTGTTACTGGAACAATGTTCTGTGCCAAGGCTGTTGTTCATAAATTTGTTTTGTCAATGGCACCAGCAGCTGATGTTTTGGCTTTAGCATCCATTGAAGTTAACCTTAATGAAATACCAGAGGGCAAAAATGCAACTATTAAATGGAGAGGAAAACCATTGTTTGTTAGACATCGTACTTCAGCAGAAATCCAAATTGAACAAAATACTTCATTGTCAGAACTTAGAGACCCTGAAGATGATTCTGTAAGAGTTCAAAAGCCAGAATGGTTGGTAATTATTGGAGTATGCACTCATTTAGGTTGTGTACCAATTGCTAATGCTGGTGAATGGGGTGGTTATTATTGTCCATGCCATGGATCGCATTATGACGCAGCTGGTAGAATTCGTAAAGGACCTGCACCATCAAATATGGAAGTACCACCTTATAAATTTATTGATGATAATACACTTCTTGTAGGTTAATATGTTATTATCACAGTATTTGTCATTAGATTTACATGTATGTTGTTAAAACAATTTCAAAATATATGTACTCCTGCTATTTTAATTATATTTTTGTTTTAAACATATTATCTATATATGAATTCAATTTTTATATTTTCATGGTTTCATGATAAATATTTCATACATAGCTAAACTATTTCAAATGAACCATTGTATAATTTGTCCGACAAAAATAAATTGAAATAAACTAGTAAACTGTTTTCTTATTATGCAACTGTACATGGATTTCTTTAATTTTAATTATATTATAGGAATGATGTAAATAATTATTTATAATTATTTATTATTAGTATATAAACTGTTGGTATTGAGTTAGTGAATTTTTATATTTCTGATTTTGGAATTGTTAAAGAAATAATAAAAACAAAATTATAAAGTTGTATCTAATAGATATAATTTAGATATTCAAGATTATTTAAATGTACCCTAAGTTTGACATAAGAAACTACAAAAAATATAACTGATAAATTCATTCAAATGTGTTTTCCTCAACTATAATTAATTTACCTCGATATGGAATAGTAATGCTAAATAATAAAGTACTGTCTATTTAATACAGTTTATATCTTCCAGTGGAAGACTACCACGGTCCAATTAAATTTGAAAAAAATAATGATTAATTGAGGTGCATTGATAAAATTTGACAAATTTATTATGGGTGATTACTGAATAATGTATTTCATACCAAATTTTACATTTATTTTAAGATACTTTTACAATAATAAAATGATCTATGAATAATGTAAGCAATACAATTTTAAATAAAAAATATTACTTATACGAAAATAGAAACTTAAAAATCTTTGGCCAATCTATATTATACAGCACTGCAATAATAGGGTATAGTGTACAGTTATTGGCACCTTTAGAAAAGTTAATATTTGTTTCCATGACATTTCACACTTAAACATAGTTGAAAATTGTATTATTATTTCCAATGGTGAAACAAATTGTTATCAATCTTACCTTATGATCATAATCTTATATAAATATTAAATACTTTTTCTTATTTACCATCTAGTATAAAATAATTGAAAGTTATAGTTATTGGCACCTAAAATTGTGTTATTGGTTTTTTAATTTCTGTTATTGACATCCTCTTAAATTATATATATAATTTAATAGTTTTACCGATTCATTTGGTTAAATTAATAAATAAAACTACATAGGTATTTATACTATTTTATAGCTAGATAGTAGCTACTACTTAGGTATACTGAATACTTATTAAATAACACGTATAAGAACCATACCAAGTTTAAACTACACATAGCTGTAGAAAAATTATACATATTTAGTTTACGATTCTTAATAAATTAACTAATGAACTAATTGTGTTTTAAGATATTTTATAACTTATTATTTAATTACCTATATGCTTCACACAGGTAACTCATTCAAAAAATCATAATATTTTATTTAATCACAATATATAGTACTATATTGTAGTTAGAAATCAAATAGATACCTATTATAAAAAATAATATAAGTACATCTAGCAGAAATAATAATTATGCTCAACAACTATAATAGGCAGGTAACTAATAATTTAGCTAAAGTATTTGATTATAATAAGAAGAAATAATAAAATATATTTCAAAGTTTAAAATATTTATTTGGTTATAATTAAAACAGTCTTATGTTTTATCACTCAACATATAAAATATAGATACAGATAATACAGGAGCTGGTTCACAAAAAACTTTTTGGTCAGAATTTTTAAGTCTATATTGTAATGTAGATTTTGATACAGAAAAATTGTTTGCTGCTGACTTTTTTGACTTGCCTTCATTGCCTGCTTCAGCAGCATTAGTCAAATTGAACTGAGAACAATTCTCCCTTTTTTTTGGCATTTCAATAAATAACAGTCAAATTTTACTCAAGTTCTACAATTTTTAAAGTAAGGGCCAATAAATAAATTAATACATTTTATGTGCATTTCAATAATAAGCACCCTATGCCAATAACAAAAATTTCAAATATGTACATATCAGTTATTGGCATACCAATTTTTCACAAAAATAATAAAAATAAATTATTGTACATCGGATTAAATGATGAAAAATGTTCTAAATAAACTAAAATGTACATTATGCTAATGAGTAGTTATAACTAAATTAAGAGCTTAATTTCTAAGTATAGTCTACTGATAAAAACAGTAAATTCTTATAAAATATTCAAGATTTCTGAGACGACTGAAAACTTTGATAATAATTAAACGATAAATTATTATTATCGGGAACACTTGATAACACGACATGATCAGTTTGGACAGATATATATAAAAAAAAAATCATTTAAAAGTCAAAATGCTCACTAATTACAAATAAAAAACTTTCATAGTGTCAATAACTGTACCAGCGCCAATAACTATACACTTTACTCTATGAACGTAGGCATCAACAGTGACAGATAGTCCCCTCCCAACCAAAAAAATTTCTCTTATTTTGTAAAATATACAATCATTTTAAGCAGTCTTGTAAAAGATACTTTTTAAAAGTATTCAAATACAGATACAGATGCATATTTTCAAAAGTATTTAAATACGTATATGAATATTTGATCAAAAAAGTATTCAAGTACAAAAATAGATACTTTCAAATATAATACTTGAAATAATTTAAAAAATATATTCATGTATTACATAGTTGCAAAAAATAAAATAATTCAGAGTTTTCATAGGTCATAAATCAGAATTATATTGTATTTTGAAAATGAAAATAAACAAAATTCTCAAATGTGTTATGAAATTGTTAATTAATATGGATTGTAATGTAGTAGATTATAGTATCTTAAGTATCTGAGCGCACGGTAGTGCGCTGTCCAAGTTCAAGCAATGATAGTGTATCTTTATAGCCGGGTTTACATTGGTAGAGTATTTGGTATAGTACGACGGTAGAGTAAGTATTCTACCGTTTCTAGCATAATGTAAACACTCAGGAATAGTATAGGTAGAGTACTAAAGATAGTAATCGGTATAGTAGAGTAGTTAACCACTGTGGTAAAGTACACTCTACTCGCTTTTACCCCCACCACCGTTTTTACTGTACTCTACCACCACTCTACTGGTGTAAACAGTCTAATTTTGGTATAGTAAAAGAAAATATTGTTGATATCGCCTGAACCGGCACGTGTATTCATATTTATTTTTAAACTTTGTATACATTTTTAATTTTGTTTAATGTTTTTAAACCTTATAATATAATATAACTATTCTACATTTCTGATCGTATTGTATTATATCATTTTATTTCATTATAAAAGTGGTTTTAATAATTTTTAAAAATGAAGTGGTCTGAAAGTGACACGATAGCGCTGGTGGGTCGTTTACTAACGCAGTTGTAACCACTCGAAGGCATTTCTTTAATAATTTTCGACAATGACGACGACGTACGATATCCATATTTGTTATTTGATATTTTGAAGTTGATCAAACCTAACCGTGACGGCGTGAGTTTACACATCAACTGCACTCTCTTCTAATAAATACTAGCTTCGTGTAAACAGTTAATCTACTAAAATTAGTAGAGTAGAGCGAGTAGGCAAAATAGTAGGCTAGTGTACTCTACTAAATACTCTACCAATGTAAACCCGGCTTATACCATCCAATTTGCCCAGTTATTCTAACCCATATATCTCTGTTTCCTCTTAAGATATACTTTTGAAATTTAAAACACAGATTAATCTCGAGTAGCTTAGGACGCTGTAAGGAAATGAGCCCTTAATATTGTACCATTTCGAAATGGATGGATTTAAAAATTTGCAATTTTGTTACTAACGTGAAATTTGGCACAAAGGTAGGTTTTACAATGTAACTAAAAGGAAAAATCTAAAAAATGATTTTTTTCAAAATTAATGCCGCTTTAGAGAGTGTATTTCTAAACGTATGAAGTGGCGCGCTTAGCACGCATAAACGTTTTCCTTCAAACAGCGTCACAATACGGTAATAAGAAATCGTTTGTAGTTGACTTATATATATGTATATATTTATAAAACATAATAATGTTTTCGTACATTTATTTTATTTAAATACAAAATATAATATAATTATTCAAATATAGAATATTTTAATAATATTCGTCGGTATACAGACGATAATTTTACATGGTAACGTCGTAAGAAAACATTGATAAACGTATGACCAGTGGTGCATTTAAGGGGGGGGGGTGAAAGGGGCAAATGCCCTGGGCGTCAAATTTTTGGGAGTGACAAAATATTCTAACTTTTATTGTTGATGTGTTCATGATTTTTTTAATTTTCTCACCTTTTTCAGTATTGTTTAGTATTTTAAAAAAATATTATTGAGCATTTAATAAGAAATTAAAAAAATTATACTATACCTAGTCACCTAGGTATTAGTGAAATAGCAAAATAGGTATATTAGATTTATTATTCAATATTATATTTTCGTTCGATGTTTATAATAAAGACTCGAGTACACAGAACGCGGTATTCACTTTAGGGCACATTTAAGAAGTTTACAAAAGGAGTAAAATTGTTGTCTTCTAATTATGGAGATAGTTGGATGAAGATCTTGTTTTTTTTTCAGAAAAGACTTAATGGCCTTGCTATGTTATTGATTCATCTAGATTTAAATATTACTACTGATGGAGTTATTGACGAATTGACAAATAAAAGAAGAAAGCTATAGTTTATCATATAGTTATAATTAATGAAATTACATTTTTCAATAAGAAGATAATAAAATTGATAAAAATTTAATTTTGACCATTTTATACTAATTTATAAAAAAATGTAAGATAAAAACCCCCCTCCCCAAAAAAAAAAAAAAATTATAAATATGCAATTGCTCTGGGAAATGATTTAAAATATTTTTTTAAAACTATTTAAAATACATATTTAAGTACATGAAAGTTATTTGAATACTTTTATTCGAGAACTTTACAAGCAGGGCCGTAGCAAGGAAAGAGCTAGAGATACCTATGCCCAGGAGCAATTTCTGGGAGGTTAAAAATGAAAAAATTACAATTTAATTGTTACTTATAACTTATTACTTATAAATAAAAGTAATTTTATGTATTTATGTATTTACTTAAATAACCTATAAATATTATGTTATACCTATGTGCCTACTTATAATTATCATTTATATTTATATTTTAATAAGTTATTGATTTAAAAAAAAAAATAAAAAATGCCTACATAATTACCTATAAGGGAAAATCATTATTTATATTGTGTTTATAATAAAATCATCAGTTTTTTGTGAGTTTTTTTTATAAATTAAAATACTTAAGGGCACGTTTTGGAGATTTGCCCCGGGCACAATATTTGGTTGCTACGATCCTGTTTACAAGATTGATTTTAAGACATAGATATTATGTTACATTATGTTATCATTAGACATAAGCGTGCGCAGAGTATCAAGTCTAGGCAGCAAATATTTTTACCGGCCCATTTTTTTTTCATACAAACGGCTTGTAAATGACTAGTATACTTTAGTAGCCTGCAGTGACTGTGTTTTTTGTAACCAATAACCTATTTAAACACAGTAAAGATTAGATTGATAACTGAATGCATTTTTCGAATAACCAATTTATTTTTCATTAAAAATTATATGGTGGCTAGCTTGGACTGTTTGACACTAACAAATACACTTAAACCGTCCAGGGGTAGTAAGAGAACACACTAACTGCCCCTGTGCATACACCTTTGTCATTAGACAATTTTCATTGTTTCAATAAACTAAATAATAACACCTTTTATATTTTAACTTATGTTTAATCGACTTATTAAAATTAAAATCTTGATTCTTATGCAGGAGTGAATTTAAAACCCCACTCCCAAAATATTTTTCTGGCTACGCCACTGAGTGCAAATAATGTTTGAAATTTGGGGTGGTTGAATCTTATAAATGTATAATATAGTATACTATTTAATTTTCATTCGTTTTTTTTTTTTTTTTAAGAAAAGGGCAAAACACCCCTACTTCTTTATTTGTGTTAATGAATATTTAGGTTATTTAATTCTGAATATAGTAATACCTAAAGGTATTATTATATTTATCAGGTAGATACGCATTACCAAGGTATCTCAAAATCCATATAATATTCGTGCATAATATGGTGCATTTAGAACGGCAGGTACTGGGTAAATACTAAATTAGGTACAACGTATATTTTTACATATTAATATGATATGAGGTACATAATTTCATACTATGTTTAGCATTTTTCTTTTTATGGTAACTTTAAAGTGACGTGAAAAGATGGACGCAGATGTACAAGGTTTAGATCTAGGAAGCCTCTTAAGAATATTATATTTTTTTTTGTCATCAGTGAAAATATTAATGTGGCGCAAATTTAAATCAATATTATTTTTTTTTTTTTGTATGAATATAAATAGATGCATATTATATATACAGTATACTTATATATCTGTTAAAAATGATTTTTATTTTGAGTAATAATTTATATTTGCATCTAAATTAACCTGTATACCTATTAATAATAAATAATAAAATATACTTGGACATAACACTTTCAATATAAATGTTGAATAAGCATTTATAATTTAACTTTTTAATGTTTGAAAGATGTAAATTAAATAAAGAAATAATAATGATAATAATAATAAAATTATAAAAAACAATTATTTATGTTATTAGCTTCTTCAAATATGCCTTCAAACTTTGGTTGTTCTTTTGCTTAATTGATATCTTTCACCTGACTTTTAATTTTATTCAGCCAAAATGGATGATTTGAAGATCTATTTTATTTAAATAATTGATATCATAATTAATAAAACAAAATAACGATTTTTAAATCAATTAAAATTTTATGTGTTATTAGACTTCAAAAATTTTAGTCTATATAATAATGATTTTCCTATAAACTTATTAAACTCATTGAAACAATTAAACGGTAAGTATTTTTAATTATCCAAAAAGAAACCTTAAAAGAAGAGAACTTTTAATATTTTCAGCCCTACGACCTACATATACTATGTTTACCTCATCATGTTATAATTAATGCATCGACATTCAACTTGCGGCCCTCCAACGATTTATATGTGGCCCAAACAGAACTCATTGAATTGATAATAAAATATAAATTTCAAAATTTATATTATAAATATAAAATAGGTATAACAAAACAATCAAAATGTGTCGCATATCCAAAAATGAAAGTGTATAGAAATCGGATTACTGATTCACATATTGACGACTTGTTAAAAGTTGCATGCAGCAACTACAAACCAAATATATCTAAATTAGCGAAAAAACCATTTCAATATAAAAATTCACACTAATTTAAAATAAATATTTAATTTAATTTTTTTATAATACATTTTCAAATTTTATACAATATATACAATATATAAATTTATTTTAAGTCTTTTTTTTTTTTTTTTTTTAATTTCCGTTCCGTTCATTTCGACTTGCGGCCTGTGAAATATTTTAAAATATTTTATATGGTCCAAATAAAAAAAAAGGTCGAGTATGGCTGAATTATACTATAGCGATAGAACTCAAAAAATTAAACAGTTTTTACACGTTATGAAATAATAACTGTTGTAAAATAAATGAAATATTACAACAATGTTTTAAAAAATAATGACGATAAACGTACTATAAGATTATAATATTTAGAAATAACATTTTTATATTTGTATGGTACGGTAATAACATGCAATTTAAAATTATTAGCAATAATATTTATTAATAGAACAC
The DNA here is from genome assembly GCF_003268045.1 of Sipha flava. NCBI lineage: Eukaryota > Metazoa > Arthropoda > Insecta > Hemiptera > Aphididae > Sipha > Sipha flava. The sequence continues at coordinate 10,729 of NW_020273610.1, forward strand.
GATACTTTCATTGTTTAAAAACCATTAAAAAGTTGTAGCATTTTTTATTTATAAGTGAACTATAAAGTAAAATACTGAAGTTTTCATTTCATTTTAAAACAACAATATTTGTCAATATTTTTTTCGCGATATGTTAATGGAACTAATGAGTTGAGTAATGAGTGTGTATTATCATTGATTATAAATAGTATAGATAGCTCACTGCAATATAAAATACGCGGCTCGTTAAATGGCGGGTGTCGCTACGAGGCGCTTCGCGCAGTTATTAGTTTTGGCGGGTGTCGTTATAATCGCTAGTAGTTTACAAAAGTGGGGTTGCTCCATTTTAATAATAGATAGGTCTATTTTATGTTTAATACCTAAATATAATAAAAATTGTCTATAATATACCTATACAGGTCATACTATTAAGTTTTCATCGGAAAAAGGTTATGACTATTATAAGCATGCAAAACAATGCGAGTCCTCACTATTTACGTCTCACCGAGGACCGACCGCCGACGTTTAGCAACGATTAAAAATAATATTATTTTATTCCATTATAATTGACAAAATTCCTTATCGCCCTCTATCGGCAAAAGTTTCTTACGTAGCATATTTTGTATTGCAGTGAGCTATCTATACTATTTATAATCAATGGTATTATATATTGTATGTGATTATAAAATTATTTTATAGTTTTAAATTAATATCTGGTTCTAAAATCTAAATAAAGACGGATAAACACAAGTTATTTAAGTATTAAACTAGTCGGCCTATAGAAACAGAATAGTACCTATTTGGTTTTACAATGCAATTTGCTAATATGAAATAAGTTATATGTACCGTAATTAAACAAACCTAATTAAAATATAAGTAGGTACATATAAATATTAAGGTATCTAAAAACCATTACTGTTGAAACCTTATTTAAAAAATTTAAATATTATTTTACCATATATAACAACAATTGGATAATAGTGTAAGGAGCGTTGAAAATATAAAAATAACAAATTTTAACAATATGAATACTACTAGTTTTCAAATATTCCATTGTTTTTAGAAAATTGATGAAAAATGTTTATTCTTACCTACGTATTAAGTCAACCAATACATAATATAAGCCGGTTAAAAATAATAATCGAAATATGATACCTAAATTGTTGTATGACATATATTATAAAAACACTAAAATATCCACATATAATACAATACATACAATATGCAAAATATCCACTAAATTTTAATTGCGTAGTGAAATATTTTTATGCTTGTTTTAGCATGCAATATGATCTACAAGGAAAAATGTGCAAATACATACACATTCAATTCATGCCATAGAACGGTTACAACTTACTATATTAAACAAACATTATCACATATATCTATTTGTGTACACTAATGAACTATGTGTGCTAATGTATACTTATAATATATATTCATAAAATAAAAACCAGGTTATTGTGCATTTAAAAGGAACCAAAAGAAAAATACGTATTGTAACAAGCGACATTTTCAATGCATTATTTCAATTTCGAAGTATCTATAGAAAATAATTCTGCATTTTTTAAATTTATTAATAACTAACAAAACTTTTCCATTGATATAAAATAGTACAACGTAATATAAAAAATATTTCATAACTATTCACTAGCCCAAAAATGTCCATAGTTAAAAATTATCTAGTATGAGACATAAGTGTAGATAAAAATATAGTTGCTGTTTACGATAAAAACTTGAATACAGAACTCGAATTGCGATACCATTACTGTAAACGGATGTTGTATTATTTTATCTATATAAGAAGAAACCATTCGCTCGCGTGCAACGTTAGAGATATGACGTATATCACTATACTTTGTATTGTGTCTAATTACATCGTGTTTAATACCATTCGATACGGAGTGAAGATCTACTACTGCTCATTCCGGTTCCATGTTAATCTTTCAGACACTCTCCAGCCTCTGTTCTGGAAAAATCTGGTAATAACAATTATATTATTATTCTATACATAATATCAGTTTCACCGTGTATCGCCATTTATCGTGCCGATATATGTATTATACCTTATTGTGTCGAACTTCTCGGCCTAGCCGGTGGACGTTCATATATATATATCATCCATATATATATATATATATATATATATATTTTAATATATCATAATAAGTAGTTACGTAAATAAATATACGACTAATGCACGCGATTCCATATCAAAAAATACTGAAGCCACATTATCATCAACCGCTATTCCAAATCGCGTACCCAGTGATTCAAGTTAACGAAGTCTTTTCCGATAATAATAATTCAAACACCGAATTTAAAACGACCAAATCCAAATTGAAACGTCCTTATCCTTTTACTAGTTCTACTGAAAAATAAAATAAAATTATGAAACCAGTTTTTGTCTGTACAAATAGATTTAATATTCTTAACACTAGCGAAAATGTAGGCGATACGGAAATGCACAATGCACCCAAAAATAATCCCGTCAGTAATACCGGTCGAAAAAATCCGCTACCTCCACCGATTGTACACAATGTCGGAAATTTTATCGATCTGCGTAATGATTTAATAAACCTTGTTGGCTCCGACAGTTTCTACTTCAAATCTTCCGTAAACAATTTAAAAATTATTGCAAATAAAAATCAGAAATCCTATTGAGCAGTCATTACATATTTAAAAACAGGCATTGCCGAATATCATACTTATCAAGCTCGTGAAAACAAAGCATTTCGGCTTCTTTCTCTAATGAGCTCCTATTCCCTCCTTGTCTCAAATCAAATACCTAGGTATAACTTTAGATAAGAGATTAACCGGCTGGAACCCGATCGATCACGAGTGATCTTTTTCGTAACCCAATTGAGTACGGTTGCAATCAAACAATAGGAACCAAAAAAAAAAAAAACCCAAAAACTACACGATTAAGCACGAAAATGGGTGCGACCGTTGCCGCTTTGTACCGTAGAATATTTCATTAATTCACCATTTTTTCTAATCCCAATAAACCTATACTTGAAAGCTCCGACATTAGCCAACTCTGTGCCTCTCTCGGATAAAATAATTTTTATTTCATTATTTTCCATTTCAATTTTCAAAATACACGTTATTTAGGAATACAACACGAGCACACGAGACAACAGAACAGACTGGCTATTATTTACAGCGTAGGTACATACAATAATAAAGGCTAACCTAAAGGCCCGGCACACATTGAGACGCAGGTGACGCAGCGCAGCGTAGTTTTCTGTAATCTATTAGTTAGAACGTACTAACACATATTGGGAGTCAGGGCAGGACAGAGCAGTGCTGTGCCTGTGTCAACCTGCGTCACGCAGTGTCCGCGACACAGATTACTGCACACGTGCCGTACAGTTTTGGAAATTACGATATTACATAATTTTAAACTAAACTTGTTAATTAAGTCAAGCTTTTATAATAATTACGATGGAAGAAACTCTAATAGAAGCCATCAGATATTATAATTTATTGTATGATACTAGACAAATTGAATTCACCGTGACTTAGTCTTCTCTTCTTAAAATTACTTTTCCACATTTTTTTTTCTTTACTTAACGAATACAACAAAATTAATTCATCAAATTCGTCATGGGAATTTGATTCAGAACTTAAATGTATTAAATTTTCGGCCATAATACTATCGCTCATGCTGGTAACTGTGAACAACAACTGTCAGTGAAACGTCAGAACTGCGTAGTAATATGCGCTCACTTAGGTAGCGCAGTTTTTCCTGCGCTGCGCTGACCTACGCTGTGCTGCGTTGCTTGCGTCTCCATGTGCACCGGACCTAACAGTGCAATCGTTGTAAATAAAATCTGATTTCCTTTCTATCAAAGTTATTTTAAACTTCCGTGGAACCCATCAATCTACAGCGAAATTTTTTTCGACTAATATTTAGTTAGTTTCCTATTAGTAATCTATAATATATACTAGCAAAAATCTGACTACGTTGTACACAATATTTTTTTTTACCGTGCTCAATCAGGTCGTCAAAAAGGTCGGCCGATAACGACCTTGCTCAATCGGGTATCACGGAATTAACCTGGGGTCCACACCTCAAATTCAAAAGAAGATTACTAAACACTAGATCCCACTTATTACGTCCTATACTAAAATTTAAACTTCCACTTCTTAACAAAATACTATTATATAAGTCAATGCTAAGACCAATTCAGTCTTATGGTGTCCAAATATGGGGTTTCGCCTAACCAGAGCCGTGCCTAGGGGGGTGCGAGAGGTACGTATGCACCGGAAGCCATTAACACTCGGGCGCTAAAAGCTTTTCATAATCTAAGTAAAATTACTGAAAGTTAACCATATTATTTAATTCAAAATATTTAATACGTTTAACGCCATGGTCTCGCGCGTAGTCGACATCATTAATAATGTCTTGATGGCGGTGTTGCTAATTTATTTTTAGTATTGGTATTTATTTTTGCCCCGAAATCAACGAGATGACAAATCAACAATAATATACCATTCATAAAATTATTAAAATAATAAAAGATTGTATACAAAAATCAGCCTCGTGAATAAAGGAAATAATTAGAATGAGAGCAGATTTTGAAATTTAGAATGCTGAAAGTATTGAATGGATTATTGAGAGACTAATTAGGATATTGCGTTTGGTATGTAAGGAAGGGCAGTCAAAGAGAATATAAGATAGAGTATAGATTTTTTTTTCTAAATGGAGTGTGCAGAGAAGGGAACAGTGGCGCAACTTGACGATAAGGGGCCTATGTGAAAATGTCCAGACTTATATTATTATTTATTGTTATTATATTAAAACAGACAACATAATATGTGTATATTACAGATTATAATAGAAATATTGTAAAGGACAAAAGTAATATCAGAAGAGATCTCGAGGCCTCCCAAAACCGGAGGTCTCTGTGAATTGTACACCCAATAATCCCGATAATTGCACCTCTGGAAAGGAATCATTAAGATTAAATTTGTAAGCAACATGGTAAGAAATGATGGCCAGTGCGTAATCGGTTAAATTTGATTACGAGGGATCTGGAAAGAGTGAGATCGTTGAACCATATAACGGGTCTGGTATAACGGGAACTATAGATTTAAGTCTAGAGGCGAAATTTGCGGGTAACTTGTTCAAGTAGGTAGACCAGAGTGAGAAAACATGGCGTCGAAGAATCAGTTTGAGTTATATTACTTATATTGTACTTAAGTCGTTTATTATTTCTTTTATTAATTTAATAAATACAAAATAAATAGTTACATAAAACCCCATATTCTTAAGTAGTCTCCTTATAGTTTAAGCTTAGCTATAATTATAGGATCAAAAATACTTTGTAGAGGGATGAGGGCACTAAAAATGATTTTTGGCACCGGACGCTAATTATGCTAGGCACAGTACTGCGCCTAACCATCTTATCTAAAAACAATTGAAGCATTTCAAGCGATCTCCCTTCGTATAATCACATATGCCCGATGATATGTGTCTAATCTCACCCTCCACGATAACTTAAACATTGAACCAGTTGTAAATTTAGTTAAAACTCACTATAAAAAATTCCCCTTCAAATTAAATCATCACCCAAATCCTTTTATCGCAAACCAGCACACTTTCTCAATTTCTGGCAATCCTCCTCGTCGTCTTAAAAGACGTTGGTTTCGTGACCTATTAGTCTAAAATAACTGTCTGTTTGCTTAGCGTAACTCACCAAAAAGGTCCTATCACTGGATAGCTTCTCTGCTCTATGTCCCAAAGTCAAGTTTATAATATTACCACATTTGCTTATTGTATTTATTTAAATATAGATTGTAAATTTGTTTATTTTTAATAAAAAAAAAAAAAATTAAAAAAAAAATATGAGATAAATTTTAGTACTCAGTAAAGCTAATGGCTCGTAATCCGAACTCAAAATGAAAGAAAATCGAACCGAACTATTTATCATTTAGGTATGTTCGAAATTTGAACTAGAAAATATTCTTTATCAAACAATCTATAATTAATTTTCTATACTTCGTAGTTTATAATAAATATCATAGTAATATTAACTATTTTTTTTTTATATTATTACGATTAGGTATAGTAAAATAATTCCACGTTGAAGCATATAATTTATTTTGTAAATATCTATTGGTAATATTATTACAGATTATTTTTCATATGATCAAAACCATAAATCTATTTTTGGAAAAGTGAAAACGAAAAATATAAACGTTTTTTGTACTCTATATTTTAAAAAACTGTATGAGAAATAATAGTATTGGATGTTAATAAATAATTATTATAATTTATTATATATTTTTAAGTGTATTACATTTTGCATAATGTAAGTAAAATTTTCATAATTTCAACCTATTTATAAAAGGAAAAAAAAATTATGAGTTCGATAAAAAAATTGAATAGTTCGGTTAGGTCCGGGTTTATTTGAATAATTATAAGTTCAGTTCGATTTGTGTTCGTAATGCTTTGACAATGTTCGATTCGATAACGAAAAATCAGGTTCGAACCATCACTAATATTTATATTTAATAAGTTATTGATATAAATAAAATTAACATCGCTTACATAATTATAAGAAAAAATCATTATTTATATTGCGTTTATAAAAAAATATTAAGTTTTAATAAGTTAAAACTTTTAAAACTTTTTTTTAGATTTTATTTAGTTTTATTAAGTTTTTTTTTATAAATTAAAATACTTTTTTTTTTATTTATTTAAACTAACAATGTGTCCACATATTACATGTTATTACAAGGTATTATTTATATAATAATGATACGGTTAAAAGAAAATAATAATGATGTTGTGGAATGAAAATAATGGATAACTAATTTTTGAGATAATAATAATAATAATATATATATATATTCTAAATTGACAAAATGTAGTCGTTAATAATGATAGACTTGGTTGGATGTTACATAATTTCAATTAAAATTTTAGATAAAATTAATGAGGATAGGTCTGAGAAAAGATAAGATTATAAAGATATTATGAGACGGTGTGCAATAGTATTATGGAGAGATAATGCCTTTAGCTTTTAGTGTGTTTAGGACTGATGTAAGGAGGGAAATTAATGGATTAATTAAAGAGCTTAAATTGGATATGAGTTTTGAAAAGGTATTTGATATTTGTTCTGGTTGTTAGTGGCTTCTGCTTATGATTTTATTTTAGTTCTGGGTTGAGACTGTTGAGAGTGAGGGTCAGGATCTTTGACTGGTTGAAACTTTTGAGCAGATTTTTTAAATATTGACTCGAATGCTGGGCATCCTTTGAAGTTTACGGTGTGGTCTTTAGCGCATAGAGCGCATTTGGCTGGACTATTTCGGTCCTTGGTACACTCGATTGTCAGATGGTTTTCACCACATTTGACACATCGTGCTTCATGGTTGCAATAGTTCTTTGTATGTCCATAGTCTTGGCAATTATGGCATTGCGGTGGGCCACGACTTTTTTTGAATGGTTTTTCGATTTTCACTATTGTGTTGAGAAGAGATGTAATTTCATGGATATCATTGTTATTTTTTTGCTGACGGATATCTACGAAGAATACTGGAAGTGGGCAGTTGTTCCTGTTTTTGGTATTGTAAATACTCTTGACTGAATGTCCCTGTTCAGTAAAAGCAGAAGTAATATCGGTGTGTAAGGTGGAATTATGTAAATTTTTAATGACGACTCTGTATGTGTGATGACTTGGGGGGGGGGGTAAATGAATGGAAACTAGCGTTTGTTTCATGTAAATGATCTATTATTACATCGTAAGTTCGTTTATCGGTGGGTTGTGACGGAGTTGACTTACAGGTGTAACCATTTGGTCCGGTGATATTTTTTAGGACGGTGTTGAATACTGAGAAGTTGGATATGTTTTTGATGTGGATAGGAGGAGCCACGGGTTTAGCATTGTGAACTTTGTGAAGTGGTCTGTCCGGATCTTCCGTGGTGCTAGTTGAAAGTGTGGCGAGTACATTGTCTTCATCGGTGTTGAGTACGGCGTAACGGTTCGGGGTGATAAAAACTTTTTTTTTGTCGATTTGACTGGGTGAACTGTAGATAGGTTTTGTTTCGTTGTTTTAGGTGTATGCGGCATGATAATGACGTAATATTATTGTGACAAGTTATATAATAGCGATATGATAACGGAGCGCGGACAATTACGACGTGCGTGTGTTCATGTTGAACGTTGCGGCCGAACTTATTAAAATACTTGAAGATGCATTTTGAAGTTTTATCCTGGGGGCAATATTTGGTTGCTACGACTCTATGTAATGTTTTTATAAAAAATTGAGGGGTCGATTTGGATCTTAATTTGTATGAATTTTAAACTATTTATAATACTAATCACTATTAGTGTCGCCCGCGCTATGAGATCTCATCCATAAAATATAAAATGACACTTGAAATACCTTAAAAAAGTCTTTGAAAATATACCTACAAAACTATTGGCTATAAGGAATTACCAGAGTGAGATACAGTATGAGATCTTATGGTAGTCAACCTGTTAATATTTATAATGAAGTACTTATACTTGTAGCAAATTTTTTGTAGCAATTTCAAAGAATTTGTATTTTATATTTTAATAATACTTAAAAAAAAACTAAATAATTTCAAATTAAATTTAATTAAAGTTTTCACAAACATTTCTTCGCTTTTTAATTTGAAAACTTGTCAATATCACACAATGTAATACGTCAGATCTTTGTGATATCACTTTATACTTGTAATATCTACTCCCATAGCGTCCATATTTTTTAATTGAAATGTAGATCGTAATCTATTATTTATTCTTTTCAAAGAAGAAAATTATTTTTTATCAAAACAATTTTTATCATGCATTGTAAAAAAAAATATGTAGACAAGTTTTTACATTTCTATACGCATGTGATATTTGCATGTCATGAATAAAGTTCAAGCCAGTGTAATTTCTTGTCACCTAATGAGAAGATAATTAATTATGAAATTGAAAATATCCTTCTATAAAACTATTGTGTTCAAATCTAGTTTGTTTGCATACATTGACTGTACATTTTTTTATTTTTTTTATTTGTTTATTTTATTTATATCAGGATTTTCTTTAAATAAAAATCCTAATTTTTTCTCTACTTCAATGTATGCCACTTTACTTTTATTGAACTCGGATATAAATCTAAATTAAATTATTTAAAATTAATATCACTAATAAATTTTGCTCTTGGATATAATTGGCTATCTTTTGTGTCATTATACTAGTTAAATATTTATTTTGTAGAATTTTTTTCCTTGAACTTTGATATTCGATATTTTAATTTAAAAATCCCATAGATTCACTTTCATTGTCATCCAAATGTTCTTGAATATACAGCATAAAATTTATTGAGGAAATGTACAAGGGCCATATTGAAAATTAGTTTTTTGTTGAAGATTTACCAGGGATAATTCTATTAACTATTATTGATTTATTAATTTATCAATTTAATCGTGTGATTGAGATATATCGTGATGAATTCAGGTTTTGCGCTACAATATGATTGCATATAATATAATAAAAAATAAAAATTTAAAATATTTACTGTGACTTTTTTTGTTCTGTCTTTGTTAATCAGCTATAATTATGACTAAAATGTATACAACAATTTTGTTTGTTTATTGTCGGAGGAGGGCCCTATTTCAAGTGGGTCCAGTGCAAATGTCCTATTTGTTGCATAAATATGGTCTTGAATGTACATTACTTTTCTGGGGAAGAGTCGAGAAATTCATCACTTTGACATTAGTGGCACTGGCCATTTATAATATTTTATACGTTATAATTACAACATTTATACATTCCCTGGAAAAAATGAATTGGTCATTTAAAATTAAAAAGAAATTTTCGAATTTCGGTGTCCCTTCAATCTTAATATTAGTTGTGATTCTACCCTTTCCCGTGTGACGGGGTTCACGGGTATCTATAGTTACGTCGGTGCTCCTCTATTGATTGTCGTGTCCACGGGGTTGTAGAAATACGGTGCTGTTATAATACAACCCAATACAAGTACTACACAGAGGCGGAATGATATTTTAATAACTATTAGGTGTGCAAATACTTTTACTATTCTCGGCCGGTAATCGTTCAACTGCCTACGGTTACGGTCTACACTGTATACTGTACGTCATAATATTTTGGGTAATGGTACAACGGTACCCAGGGGACTAGGTAGAAGTTACCGAGTTTTCGAGTACAATTTATCGCGTTGCTACGTGAACACGGCGACGAGCGTGCGCGCGGCCCAAATCCCATCTGATCAGGCGTTCGGACGAGACTGTCAAGTGACAGCCGTTGAATCGTCGTTGTCTTCGTAGCGGCTAATCTCTAAACGCGTTATCTCACGTCCCGTGTACACTCGGCTACACGTAAACATGTTCGAAAACTAACAATTAATCAATTTGATTTACAATGCCGCAATGATATTGCTATCGTCACCGAACAATACGAATTTGCGGTGTTGCACGTTCTACGTGTTTCAGTGGGTTCCTACTGCGGCCCGTAGAACACACGGACGTCACCGCTACTGTACGCAATAACACATTAACTCGAAAAACGAAACGGATAATTTTTTATAGCCGCTGATAAGAAGGTTATATATATATATACATTCCGGTAAAATTACATTATTGTTTCGTTGTCGGCGGCCGTGCGGTTGTTCCCGCTGCGCGTACAGTTCGGTTGATAACTGACTGCCGCCGAGGTTGTTATAGTATTGCCACTTCGAGCTCGACGATCGAACCGAACTCCGCGAACTTATTCTTGTTGCACAGCTCATTTATTTTATTTTTTATTGTTATTTGATTATTATGATTACTTATTACGTATGTCGTTGCTGTAATTAGTTTTTTTTTTTTACTATTAATTATCTTCCGTCGTAACCATGCACATTGTTTCGAATGAAATTAAAACCGATGGATTACTTCAATGTAAATTACACTCCGTCAACGTTGCAAAGCTTTCGAGTATAACACCCAAATTCTACATCATATTCTTCGTATTTATATACATAATGTCGTTGTAAGTACATTTGTTGTTGTAAGACGTGTTATTGTCTTGATCTGGTAATCTTAAATAATTATCTGCAGTTTAGGTATTCAATTTAAGAACGTTAACAAAATTCAGATGTTCTTAGTAATCAATAATTGATATACTCGTTTAAATTGTGTCTAAAGACTAGGGCTTATGCATAATATATAGATTTAAATATACACAATAATATTTTTTTACCTAGTGGTTATTAGTTTGCAAAAAAAATTAATTTTATTTGCATAAAATATCATTACATTTATAATCTTACATACATAACAGTTCTGTAATCATAGATTTTTTTTCATTGTAATTTTTAACTACCTCCTAGGTACTGATTATTTTGTATTATAATATATGTAAAATATGTTTAGCTATGGTATATACTATCTTACTAAACTATAACATGGGTTTTTTTTTAACTTAGATGTTTTACTATTAATTTTGATCAATATAATTAAATTTACTCAATTATTTTAATAGATTAAAATTATTAGGTTTCTACACAGATATATAAATCGAGGTTTATACCTATGTTTATGGTTTTATATTATGTAATAAATTTAAATTCTTAAATTATATGTGGTAAATTGTAATATAATAAACTATATAGTAGACAGACACTTTCAAATTAATAAAGGTCAAAACATTTGATACTAGTTTTATATTTATTTAAAGTGGTCTTTTGTGTCCCCTGTTGGCTATTACTACTTTTAACAAGTATTCATTATATAGAGTCAGCATGAGATTATTGAAACCCACAATACATGTTTTGTGAAGTGTCCTTAAAAATAACTAGAATACATTTTTAAAATACTGTTTTATAGGAATGTTTTTAGTTAATATTATTTATATTTTAGTTTTATTTTCAATTAATAGGTAATTAAAATAAAATATAATAGAAAATATGTTATTCTATGTACTTCTTAGGTACCTATTATTTACCCATTATTTATCTATTATTATGATGATTTATTAGTGAGCATTCTCTGGGTTAGTTTAAGTTTTTTTTTTACTGTTAAATATAAAAATATGTATATTATATGAAGGTTTTATGTTTTTTTTGGGTTTTCATAATTGAAGAAATATAGTTAATTATTTCTTATCACAGTTTTACAATGTAATAAAGTAATGATTTTTTTGAAAGTAAATTATCAGTAGGAAAAACACTTAAATACATATAAATATATGTACATAGATACTAAATTAAAAAAATAATAATTGTATGATATTGGTTTTGAGCAGAGCCAGATTAATGAAATTAGTGGTTCTGGGCTAATTTATTTTTGGGGCCCTAATTTTACAAAAAAGTATTTTTATAATAATATGTCAATTTATATTAATTAGTTAAATCAGAAAATTATTTTTTCAGACAGCAAATTTACATTACATAGTAAATTTATTAAAAAATAAAATTTAGTTAAATGTTAAAATATAAAATATATGGTAATAACACAAAAATACAAACAAATGATTATTTAAAATATTTTTTTCTAGATTTATTTGATGCCAAAGTATCTAAAATGAAAGTTTTTTACATATCTCATTTTCAATTGACATAATTGTTAATGCGTTCAACCTATCTTTAATCTGTGTAGATCTTAGTTGATTTTTAATTATAGCCAACTTTGAGAATGAATGTTCTGATTTACGATTTGTCAACGGTATTGTCAGGTTTAATCTCAGTGCAAGATATACATTTGAAAAAACATCAATAAGTTGTCATTCATATAGAAGTTTTGCTATAGCACCACAATTGTCAATATCTGAAGAAACTGTTTTGATATAATGATAATAATGTGATATTTTTGTTTTCAAGTTATCATTGAAATCATTATGTTAAAACTGAATACAGTTATTTAATAAATCATGGTTTGAGTTATTGTCAGTTTTAAAGTTAACTAAAAATTTGAATCGAGAAAGAAAAAAAGTATAAGAATTTAATCTTCTGTCAAGTTCAGAAATCAATTTATCTATAATAACAAAGAAAGTATCGACTTCAAACTTTTTTTTGAAACCTATAAAACAAAACAAAATAACACAGTATATTGTGTTTTGTATGTACCTATCTAATTCAATAATATGTAGGTTGTCACAGATAATTATTTCTAATGATTAATATGATCGTGTCTTCAAATAATTATTATAATATTTAAATATTGTTAAAATCATATTTTTCTAATTATGTATCTATAACTGTAGAAAAGCTGCAAGCCCATTTTATTTTTTTGGAGGCCCTGGGTTCTAGTCCGATTAGCCCCCCCCCCTTAATCCGGCTTTGGCTCTGAGTATAAGTTTTTGCATTTTAGATGCCTAAAAATTCTTAATTATTTTAAAGTGAAATGTTATTTATGTATTAAATGTTTTGTAAAACTAATTGAATTTAGAATTTTATATATTTTACACGTTTATTATACTTTTAGATTCTAAATAGAGATATAATGTTATATTTTTCTATTATCAAATGTTTGGGTTGTAAATATACTATAAAAGTATTATATTGATATTTTAAAATACAAAATCCAATACAATATATAATACTTAAAGAAAAAAGTTTTTTTTTTTATTGCTTTTATTTTTACAATATTATAGAATAACAATTATTAGAATTTAGATACGAAAAAAAAAAAAAAAATAAAATAAAATAATAGTAAAAAAAGTTTTTATTTTTATAAAATAACTTATTGTGTGTTTAATGATTGAAAATTGAATTTGAATATTTTTAATTATTATTATAAATGAAGAAGTTTTGAACTAGCTAACTTTTAAACCTTTTAATACATTTTTTTTTAAATAAAAGTATTTAATTTTCTGTGTTTAAACTTCATACAAGTATGCAAATTATTTCATTACATTTATGGATTTAAGATGCAAGTATATTTTATGATATGTAGTCAATTCAACTATATCTATGTATATATTATAAGTAGTAACCTTCTGTCAACATTTTTTTTTTTTTGAAATTGACTTATTATTGTTTTCAAAATTATAATTATATTGATAATTAACACAATGTTTTTTTTTAGAATTAGCCAATGAATAAAGAAAATTATTTTAAATTAACTACAATGAAAAATGGTAAGAAAATATTTTTATTTATTAAAAATAACATTTTGGTTCATTTTTTACAGTATAATATGTACTTTATAAATAATTTTTTTATTTTTAACATTAGATTTAAAATTAGTTTTTAAATATATAACTTTATTTAATTATTACTTAAAAGTTTTAAAATAAGATGATAGTATATAAATTATGTAAGGCCATCAGTTTGATATTCAAATATTGGTTGGTTTCTCTATAAATTATATAAAGAAATAGGTACTCTATCACTGATGGAATATACTTGTTTAATCAATATCTTTATTTCTTAAACTTATTTGGTCAGTGGTAGGTAAGCTACTGGTTTTAACCCAAGATCACTAAAATAACTATTTGTCTATAGTTGAAAAAAAATTATATTGTTACAAATATAAAATAATAAAACAGTATTCCTATTTCTTAAACAAGGAAATTAATTATTTTTTAGTGGAATTTGTCAATTGTTTAGATAAAATATAAAACTTATTAGTTTATTTTCCTGGTAAAAAGGAAAGAATATGTTGAACATCTCTCTTTAAATTTATTCTTAGATTGTAATAGGAGAATATTTTTATGATGATCATGTAAAATTTATACATAGTAAGCATAAAACAAAATTAAATATTGTAGTGAAATAGCTTTATAAAATCTTATATTTTATTTTACGGATTTTAAGAATATACAATATTGCATATGTAATGTTTAATCACAAAGAAATAATTCATTGTTTAAAAAAAATTATCCTTTAGAAAATAGAGGTTAGTTTAGTGGGAACGTTTTATTTTGTTAGTATAACATATTAATTTTCATTGTTAAATTTAATTATAATATTAAAATTCAGTTATAATTTTATTAAAGGTTTTTATTTAATTTACTTAATTTTGATTTAAAAAAAATATTTACTTATTAAATGTTAAAAATTATATAAATACATAGAAGTATTTAATAAATTCAATAAATGTGTATTTTTTTGTTTTCAGAAATTTTTTATTTAAGCCGACCCAGCATTAAAAAAAATGTTTTATTAACCTTCTGTATTGGTGTACTATTTGGTATATTTTTTGCCTACACTACTGTATCTATAACTGAATGCCATTTTAAAGATATCAAAATACTTCCATCGAAGTTTTCCTATGAAACAAAAAAATATAGTGATCATCATTCACACGGACATGGAAACTATAATGAAGGTTTATTTAATGATTCAATTATAATGAAAGATCATGGGGTAAATGAAACTTTACATTTTCGTAAGTCAAGCTAGGTTCAATCTATAAATAAGTTTTTATTTCAATGTAATATATTTTAGATGAAGATATTGTGGCTCAGGAATTGAAAAAACGGATTAGAGTTATTTGTTGGATTATGACTAGTCCTAGTAATCATATAAAAAAAGCAAGGCATGTAAAAGCTACATGGGGTAAACGTTGCAATAGATTACTTTTTATGAGTACTGTTGAAGGTTAGTGTATTATAATGTACTTATTGTAATAGAGATGTAATAAAATATATTTTCTTATAGATAAAAGTTTACCTACTATTGCTTTACCTGTTAAAGAAGGTAGAAATCACCTTTGGGGTAAAACTAAAGAAGCATTTAAGTATATATATCAACATTATAACGATTATGATTATGTATTGAAAGCTGATGATGACACGTATGTTACGCATTTTATTTTATGAATAGTATTTTATTACTCATTTAGTTTAAAAAAATCCCAATAATTATAAAACATTCTTTTCAAATATATTTAGTGTTAATATTTGAATACTCATTTTAAATAGTTTTTTTGAAATACTGTACAATATAATTATGAAAATTGTAAAAATGTAATTGTTAATAAAATATGAAAAGGAGTGTTTGTTTAATTTTCAAATATAATACAAACAAACTTCATTATATTAATTTATTCAGAAATTCTAAGCATAAATATTTTATTTAGTTTCACTCAATTGTTTGTCAGCATGTGATGTTGAGTATTATTTAAAATTATTGTATATTTAAGTATAATTTATTGTACGAAAAGTAAAAAATAATTAAAAAGTACTTAATATATTTATAAAGTATTTCAAATAATTTGATTTGCCATTACATTTTATGCTATTTTATAAACTATTTTATCTGTATTATAAATTAGAAGTTCCTAAATTAAGGCCTAAAATCTTGTAGTAGTCTAGAAGATTGTTATAATTATTTTGATCATCATTTACAAAAAAAATAAAGCTTAAAATTTGCTACAAATATGCATTTAAAATGTAATAAAATTCAAAAAATTAATTTGTATTATATATTATTATGAAAAAAGGGTATTAAAAAAATGTAATTGTATAAAGATTTTGTGACCAGTAGCCTGTTTTAAACTAGTTACTGCATTAAAGCACAAGCATCTTATACTTTTTATCTCTCTCGTAAAGCCAGTTTAATTGGCTAATAAATTGTTTATCATATGTCTTACAATAAAAAATAAAAGAAGAATTTCTAACTATTGATCACTTTATACAAAATAATATATTACAATAATTTTAAATGTAAGTTATGATATTGATTATAAATTTACATTAAATGTTTAAATTATACAAATATATCTATTTTATAATAAATATCCATATATACAATGTATATACAATTTGTATGTATGATTTTAATAACATTCATTATTTGATTAACTTATAAGTTTTTTTTGGAATTTTAAAGTTAACATTCTAGTTGTATAAAATAATATTATAATATTAAATATCTTATAATTTATTTAATTTCTGAATATAAAACCCTTATAACTTCTCAAGCTAAATATGTATTAATATATTTCAAATTAATAACATTTATATTTAATATTATATAATTGACTCTTTCATGTTATTGTGTTTATATTTGTTTTTAGATATGTTATAGTAGAAAATTTAAGGTATATGTTGACTGCATATGATCCAAATGATCCAGTCTTTTTGGGCTGTAGATTTAAACCTTATGTTAAACAAGGATATATGAGTGGAGGTGCAGGTAATTTATACTTTAAATTAATCATTTTATAATATTGGTATATTATAAAACAGGAGTAGTTGATGTATAGTTAAGTTATTTTTAACTAACTTAACCTATAATTTTATTAAAAAATGTAGTACTAATTTCAGCTTATAAAATTAAATAGTTTGTTCATTTTTTACATTTTAGTATTAATCTGAAAATTAAAATTTCAATTAATTTCTTTTGGTATATTTTCAATTTTAGTGTCTTTATGTTGATTTAATCATTCTACATTCCAATTATATTATATATACTTCTAAATTGTTTTGTGAACACTGAAGTTTGAAAAATATTGAACTTCATTTAGAATCATTTGAGGAATTATTAATAATGACTTAAAATCCATAATAATAATAATATAAATAATCTAGTATCTTAAATCTTGTAGGTGTCCATAAAAACACATTTTTTACTCTATCTTAACTATTAAATTACATTTGATATGATTATAATTATAATTTATACTATAAGTATGTATATTTTGTTAAAGCTATTTGATGCTGTGTTTATTATTTTTAAATTGTTTATATTTACCTTTCAAATATATATATTATATAGGTTATTTGTTAAGCAAAGAATCAGTTAAGAGGTTTGTAGAAGAAGCTATACCTCATAAACAGTGTCGGCAAGATAGTGGTGGAGCTGAAGATGTTGAAATTGGTTAGTTCTTTATTAATTATAAACTATTTATGATATATAGTATAAGTAACAATATTAATCTGGTACATAGATATTTTATATTCATTGGCATTCATTGTAGAATTTTGTTAAATAATTAGGGCTTTAGTCCTCATTAAATCTAATAAAAAGAGTAGTTATACTTTAGTCTTTAATACATACTGTTAGTTGGAACATTTTTAAGATTTTTTTTTATGATAATAATGATAATCAATACTTAATATTGTAAACATTTAAAATAATGTTTAAAAAATGTTAAGTTAATTTTTAACTTAAAATTAATTATTAATAGTATAAACAGGACGGAAAGTTAAGTATATGATAATTATTGCTTAAATATTTATTTATTATTGTTATTTTATTAATGGATGTTCTGAATTTTGCATATATATATTTGTTGAATGTATTTAAAACATGATAATTTATTTGATACTTAATTTGTTTAAGGTATTTGTCTTCAACTAGTTGGAGTAAAAGCTGGAGATTCTCGAGATAGTTTAGGTCGTGGGCGTTTCTTTCCATTTGTTCCAGAACACCATCTTATACCTGGCCATACAGATCCAAATTTTTGGTATTGGAAATATATTTTTTATCCAATAGTAGAGGTAAAAGGAAAAATATGTATTTTCTCCCAATTGTATTATTAATTATTTTTAATATCTGTATAGGGTATGGATTGTTGTTCAGATACAGCAATTTCATTTCATTACATTGATCCTAATAATATGTATGTACTCGAGTATTTAATTTATCATTTACGACCATATGGAGTATCCCAAAATATTGACCAAGCCATCATAAACAAATTTCATCTCAACAAGGGCAGCAATGTTACTAAGACTGATAAGCTGAGCAATAAAACACAACATAATTAAATTTGTTAGCTGTATAACTTATTGTTCAAACATTTCACTGGATAATGGACAGTGTTCATTCTTGTTGTATATTTATAACTATATTTTTGCATAATTTAGAATAATTAATTCCGTGCCATTTGCATGTCTGTTTTCAGAACATTTTACTAGTCAACAACTTATGGCAAATCCTAGTCAATTTGCTCATAAAGTTCTAAAGATGGAGCTTGATTTCTTTAATTATTTTCTTTCTTATTATTTCATGTTTAATATAATTATGCACTGTGTTTAATTATATTCATGCTCATTTATTGTTAAATAATTAAATAAAATATTATGTATCATGATATTTACCAAATACATTTCTAAATCTTGTCCTATGAATCAACCAAAGATATTATTTTATAATTGCTTATAAAATGTCTTTAATAATATTATTTGCTATTAGTTATTCATTTGTTTATAAACTACACAGTCATTATGTAAACTACTTATTATTTATATTATTGTATAAAAGAAAAAAACTGTGATTTATATTAAAGAACAATTAATTAGTTTAGTTACATTTGACTTAAATGTCAATGTTTAAAATGGTTTTAATATCTTATAATATATTATTATAGTATTATTTATTTAAAAGAGTGTACCATTTTTTATAAATACATTGTGAATTTGATGACTATGTTCTTTGACATTATTTATAACATTCTTATTATATATCCTATATATTATATTAAATATTTACAAACTTGTGTATTTTATCATATAATTATTGTGGCCTTAAATAATCTTAAATCATAGATTATTTTAATTATTTATTATTTTTTATATTTTTCAATAAATAAATAAAAAAAGTTATGTACAAAGAATAGCATTTATTTAAAGACATAATAAAAAACTAGATGTCTTGGTAATGCTTTAATTATCATAATTATAACAATATTAGTTGTACACTTGTATTTGAACGGAATAATAATTTTACTACTTTAAACTCTAGGATATAAAACTGATAAAATGTTAGTGAGTTCAATGAATATAGAACTTTAAGATATAGGCAGTGGCGTATCCAGGGGGGGTTAGGGGGTTATAACCCCCCCCGAAAATGTTTAGTGTATGTATATTGTATATTGATTATAATAAAAACACACAAAATTCAAAAAAAATTTAATGTTTCATTTTTTATAACCCCCCTCCCCAAAAAAAAAAATTCTGGATATGCCACTGGATACAGGTGTTGACCTGGTCATTAGGATATGTTTTTACTATTCATAACCCATATTCATAACAAATATTTTATGTATTGGCATTGTAATTTTAAATAATTTAAAAAAATTTGTTGAATATACACTGAAATTATTAAAATATACTTGGTTTTTGAAATTAAAATTCTTTAAACTCAAATTTAGTATTTTCTTTTATTTGTTCGTTGTAAACTATTGTAGGTGTGTTTCACTAAAAATATTAAGTTTTAAGGTGTGTATCAAATTCAATAATTTGCAAACAAAATATTTGATTCTTAATTGACACCTATGTTATTATGGAAAATGTGCTATAAATTAGTTTCAAATTAATAATTAAAAAATGTGTGCATGTTGTTTAACTAATAAAGTAATTCAATACTCCCTAAAACATTTAATTTAACATACAATATTTATGTTAATATCATAGTTATTAATTAATAGCAAATAAATACAATAACAATTAACAAATAGATTAATTAATACAAATGTAAATCCAAAGTAGAGTTGATAACGTAACGGCAGTTGGAAAATCATAACTTGTTTTCTTTCACATATGTCGCAGACAACACAGTGTTATCACTTATATGTGATAACTGATAATATTGTATTTAAGTACTCATTAAAGGTACGGATAAAAAGAAGTTATCCGTGATTAAGGCCATAATACTTTTATTCATATTTCTTATTAAGTAATGCAACACAAATCACAATAGGTAGAAGGTTACTTAGTTATGTGGTCGATTTATAATTTATAAATAAAAAGAAAATCTGTTAAAAAATAATTCTTTATAATGTTTTTATTATTGTGTAACAGTTGGTTGTGAACATTATTAAAGTTTTTATATATTAGTTGAATTGGTTCATTGGAAACAATGGCTCTTGGACATTTAGAACCGCAATATGAACTTTTAAATGGAAAAAAGTGAGTTTTCAATTGATTGAAAAATTTTTGTTATAACCATAGAATTTTATATTGTTTTTTTTTTTTTTTTTTAATTATAGAAGATATGTCCAGCCAATCGTACATACTATGGTATTGATCGGGCTAACTGTCCTTTTAGTATTTGTCGTTATTTTGATGTTTTCTGTGTCCTGGATGAAGTTTGATGACTCTAATAATCAAAATATACCTATAGATCTAGTTCTCTATGGTCCACAAAAGTATACAAGTAAAATATATTTTTATAAGTTTTTCTTGGAAAATTTATTATTTTGCAATTTTTATTCAAAATTATCGGGTTTACTAATTTTTTCTTTTCACATTATTTGTTTAATTTATTTTAGATTCAGAAACAGCTTCTTATCGTGCTCATGCATTTGCTATTGCCTCAAAGTACAGCAATAAAACTTCTTGGACAGCCAAGTATAAAATCAACCTAAAGAATCGAATAAACAAGGCATATAATTTGGCCTGTTATTATTCTATACCAACTGATAATACAAGTAATACCCTTCAACCTGATCAAATCAATGCTTCATTATGTACTCATTTAATAGTAGCATTTGCTCAAGTACGAAATAACAGCGTTTACTTCAAGAGCTCATTAGATACTGATGTAAGATGTCTTATTTTAATGTTTTTTGATACTATTTATTACAACTATTGGACATTTGATTTAGTTTAATATAGCCTATAATTATATTTAAACAGCCATTTTCCTGTGTAAGTTCACATACCTACATATTTTGGAACGATTTTAGTTTAGCAACCTATCAATTTTTTTAATTTTTCTTTTTCCAAAATATGTGTTTTAGGGTGTTTTATAAATATGTAAAAAAAAAGAACCCCGGACAAACTTCGCTTTGAAGTTATTGATGAAAAACTTCAAAAACTCGAAGTGATGTCCTTTGTGATATTTTCTCCTTCCGAATTTTGATTCGTCAATTTCAACAATTAACCCCGGTCCACCTATATACGAAGTATTTATGAAGAATAATTCACTAAAAATCAAATAAAATTTTTTTGCAAACGATGTGTGTGGTATCGGCAATGGCCAATGAAACTATTATACGAGTGTTTCGGCACTCGTTGCTACTCTCCTCGACGCCGTCGCTTTGCTTTGGCTTTGCAAAACCACCTCAAGTAGGTAACAGGGACAATAAAAATGAAAATATGCGAAAATTAAAATTAAATATTCAATTCTAAGTATTTTTTTTTAAAAAAATATGCACGTTATGAAAAAAATGAAGTTTTTAAAGTTTTTCATCAATAACATCAAAAAGAAATTTGTCCGGGCTACTTTTTTTTAGCATACTTATAAAACACCCTAGAACACACATTTTGGAAAAAAAAAAAAATTAAAAAAATCGATAGGTTGCTAAACTAGAATTATGCCCACATTTTTGTATTTATATTTATATTTTTGAATTTGCTATACTTTTAAAGTATAAAACTTATATAGTTGTCAGTGTTGAATAGGTAGATATTAGGTATAAATAAATACTTGATATTCAGATAATTCTGTATTTAATGTAAATATTAATGTAAATATATATTCAATATATAATTTTTATATCATATAGTAGTAATATATGTGACCTAATGTAAGTATATTTAATTATGATTTTATTTTTGATGTTTCAGGTATTGAGACAAGTAGTTAAGCTACGTGAAATAAACCCAGAATTAAAAGTATTACTCTCTATTGTGCATTTTTCTAATGGTTCACATACAAACGAGGGGTTTTCTGATGTTGTTGCCAGCAAAGAAAATTTATTCAAGTATGATAGGTTTTTAACAGTTCAATATCTGATTTGTTAGTGTATCAATGATAGTAATACAAAATATTATCATTATTTAGTATCATTTAGAATATGTTTTATCATATTAATTTGTTGTATTATCTCTCCTCAGTTGTATAATGTGGTTATTTACCATTTACAACTTTTTATAGTTACGAATCAAAAATAAGATGTGGTAGATCAGTGATTGTGCTTTGACATTCGGCGCATAGTGCTGTGGGTTCACATTTACAAATACACATTTTATAAAGTACCTTCATACGTTAACATGATGATTAGGGCCCGGAATTATATGCACTAAAAACGTACGAAATATGCATGCATTTATGCGATGGTTATCATTCAAATATGCAAAAATATGCAAACAAAAATGCATGTTTATTATTTATTAAATTACTTCAATTTTAAAATGTATACAATTCATTAAATAATTAATATTCAACAAAAAATATATTTTAAAATATATATTAACTGTATTTTATATATTTTATTGAACTGTATGGAACTGTATGTTGTATTGTAATTAAATTTTATTTTAACACTTACTCATCTAAACAAAAATTCACTAACGAAAATCAATTTAAACAAATCAAGCGGAATTTTTAAAATATTTTTAAAGTTACCTGGATAGTAACTAACGTATTGGTACTTTTAGCAAACTTTATCTTATCTTATTATTACACAAAAATCAAATTATATAACTGCACAATTCACGGAATTTACAATGGACATGCGCTAAGTAATAAATAATAATATTAATAACTTCATAATATTTTTTCTATATATGCATTATATTTCAGAAAAATGCTAAAATATGCATAATAATTTTAAATGTTCCAAGTATGCAAAAATATGCCAAATTTAATTTTGCATACCAACACTTTAGGTTAAGATTAAAATTTCTGTCTTGCCTAGTTACTTTTTAGTTTAAATATAAAAGTATGCAAATGCATACAATTTTGGGCCCTAGTGATGATTAATAATACCAAGGTATGTTTTTATAGGCATAGAAACAATTTTTAATATGAGAAAAAATAATTTGTAAAAGAACCAATTGTATTATAATTTTTTTTTTCAAGTCCTTTTTATGTTTAAAAGATATTAATTGATATTTTAGATTTTTTTTTTACATATTTAAAGAAAATGAATGCACATTTTTAACTTTGTGCATATTTTGTCAATTAAGTTATCTATCCTAGGGATGGCCATAAGGCTATATAAAAATGGTAGTAGGCTAGTTGTGGTGTGGGTGTCACCAGTTTCTCATCCTCTGACTTATGCTATTGGGCTTAATATTCTGAAATCGCTTAATTAACAAGTTGCTTATTAATTTAATTCGTACAATTTTTTAGATTTGTCAGTAATGTCGAATCAGTTGTCAGAGAATTTTATCTTGATGGTATTGATATTGATTGGGAATTTCCATCATGGCCTTTATTAAATTTAGAAGAAAAATATGGATTTGCTAAGTTATTAGAATCCTTACGCGATCAACTACCTGATTCTCTTTTAACTGCAGCTGTTGCTGCTCCATTAAATATCATTGATTACTCATATGAAGTTTATGCTTTAGCTAGGTAAATTAAGAATCAACAGTATTATTATTTAATATTTATATTTTTTATTAAACTATAATATATGTTTATTTTTTTAAGTTTTGTTGATTTTATAAACATCATGTCCTATGATTACCATTCATATCAATGGTATTTCCCATTAACTGGACCAAACTCACCACTGTTTTCTTCAGAAAATGAGTCTGGCTATTTCCGGAATTTAAATATCAATAGTTCTATACAATACTGGATATCAAAAGGTATGCCTAAAGAAAAAATATTACTTGGCATGCCCACATATGGACATTCTTTTAAGTAAGTTTTTCAAGTGACATTAATTTCTATAACCAATAAAATACATTTAATATTTCTTTTTTAGATTAATAAATGAAGCCAATAATGGTTTTGGTTCACCAGCTTCTGGTTTTGGTATTGGCAACAGTGGTTTTGTAACTTTTTCAGAAACATGTGATTTTATTTCACATAAAAAGGCTACAACTATTTTTGATCATGATACCCGTACACCATATACATATTATGAAAAAGACTGGATATCTTTTGATAATGAAAATAGTTTGGCTTATAAGGCAGAATTTGTTGCATCTTTAGGCTTAGGAGGAGCTATGGTATTTTCTTTAAACTCTGATGACTATAGTGGTTTAAGTCTATGTTCATCATCAGTATTTCCATTAACTTCTAGAGTAAAATTAGTGCTAAATGATGATGATTTGTAAATTAAATTCTAATTTATTTAAATGTATACAATATCTATAAATGTTGGACATTTACTATGATTAAAAGAAGTATAACACATTCCAAACTTCTAGACCAGGGCAGTGATTCCATTACATTTTTTGTCTTTAGATAACCTATCATAAGTATTAATTTATATATGTAATTGGCAGCATAGGATTATTTAATGAGATCATAAAGTACTAAATTAGTTATATTGTAGCTAGAAAAAAAAAATAAGTAAAACATTTCCCTTTTTATTGATTTCGATGAATTTTAGGTTAACTGTATCTATATAGTATATGAACTGTATGTATAATATTAAATAATCAACTACTAATCCGATCAGGCATTTATACTTATAAAAATAAATCAGTTTATGTTCATTTTTGTCATAATTAGGGCAAAGGACTTAAAGCTCTAAAAATTAAAATGAATTTTTTTGAACAAAAAATAAGAATTTTGCTGTAGGTAATTATTATAATAAATACATTTATTTACAACTTTATTTAACAACTTACAAGTTACAATGAACTAATTGGATTTATTTTATGGGGTTTCTTATCTGGATACTTACTTTAGAATTTTTTTATAATAAATAGTAAATAGTAAGTGTTAGGACAGTCAACTGTTGAGAAACACAGCGATTACTAAAATATGAATATGTCTGATGTCGGCGACAGACTGATACGTGGCCCGTATCAATATTTTGTGCATTGAACAATATTATCTCATCTGTCTATAAATAAAATTAAGAACCCGATAATCAATCTAAACAACAACTCTCGAGATGTGTTTTTAGTAAAACCATGATGGGTCTGGGAAAAGTCAAAAACCATATTAATATTATGATCAAAATTTTAAATCATTTTAAAATCAGCGTTATTTTGTTTGTAAAAATAAATAAAAACGTCGACGAAAAAATATTGATAAAATTATAAATTATTTAAAATATGCATCTAAAAGTATAAACTGGAAGAAATATGCCCTAATAACCAAAAAAGTGCAAAATATGCATTTATATGCACAATAAAATTTCAAAACTAGCTTTGTGGAAGCATGAAACATATTTGTTTCGCACTCTGCTATTTTTGTGACTGTGCAAAAAAAATATGCAAATGCTACAAGTCCTCTGCTCTAGTCATAATATTCAATAGTCACAAAAAAGTTTTAATGAACATAGTTAATCACCATTAAAAAAAATATTATTCCAAATAATTAACTTAAAAGTTATAAGCTATAATTGAAATGTATTTATAATTTACATTTTAACAATTTTTAAATACATTTTTGTCATTGTGATGCATTTATTTTTACATTTATTGTTGTTGATTGTAATTTATTTTATATTAAGTTAAAATTGTACTCTTAAAATTATTAAAAATCATTAAAAAATGATTTTTCAAAATATTGTGTCATTTAATAATTTTGATTAGATTTATTGAAAATTTTATTTTTATTTAATACATTTTTTTTTATTGAACAATTACATTTTAACAGATAATTATTTAATTTAATACAAAATATAACATTTAAACATATTTGTATTATTTTTAAATAGTATTAAATTGTTATATATTTTAAGAAAATATGTTGTAATTGTATTTTGAAATTTGAAGTATGAATAGCAAGTATTTTTCTTTAGATTATTAATTTCATATTAATTGGAATTATATACAAATAGTTTTGTACTCATAAAAAGTAAGAGAATGTATTTTTAAATTTCTTTAATATGATTAATTTTTAAAAATTATAACAATGATGTTTGAATGACAAATTATTTTTTTACTTTAAGTATTAAAATATTTCTAGATATATGGAACTATAGACATGTATTAATAATATTTAATTATTAAAACAAACTATTGGTGTTATAATTACTGATAGTTCTCAATAATTGAAGTGTATATTAGGGTGGAACGAATTTTATTTTTTTTTAAATCAAATTTGTATTAGCTCTTAAAATATATCTATATACTTCAAAAAAAAGTGTGTGGAGTTAAAAATAAATATATTGATATCTTGAGGTTCCTCCTTGAGTATGAATTTTTACTAAAATATTGAAAATAAAAAAAAAATAGGAAATTTTAACATATTTTGTACAAACTATAATATATAGCGTAAAATTGTATAGAACTTTAATTGTAGGTCCTATTATGTTCTATAAAAAATATATTTAGAAAATTTCTGGTAAATTAATATTATTCCGAAAAAATAAAAAAACAAAATATTTTATTTGTTTTGAAAAAATAATATTTTTACGATTACCTACTGTACGTTTGTACAGAATTAGTGTGAAGCTTAAAAATAAATCTAGTTATACCTTAAGGTTCTTTATTGACTTTGAATTTTTTCTAATATTAAAAGCAGAAAATTAATTTTATTTGTTTTTTAATTTATTTACTTTCCCATAATTATAAAATAATTAACATAAAAATCTTAAAACTAAATTATTAATATATAAACCGAACAAAATATACAATTTAAATTACTTTTCAGCAAAATAATCTTGTTTTTTTTTTCAAATGTCGGAAGAGAATTTCTTGATTTAATTCTTACGTGAATAAATCCTTCCCTGTCTTTGATCCACAAACAGCAACGGCCGATTCGGTTACTAAGCGTACATTTCGTTCCACTGCTTGACAATGAGACGGAATATTTATGATTTTAATGGGATTTCTTAAATCCAAATTTTTTGTTAAGGGTGGTTCATAGATTTTTACTTGATCCCAAAAAATGATTTCCGTGTAGTTTGTTGCTTTAAAATTAAGTTTGGGAACAGTAAAGACACGAATGTTATTTAATTTATATTTTCTCGCTTCAGAAATCTTTTTAACAGCAAATTTGTTTATCGTGGAATCTTCATCTGTAAGC
Source organism: Sipha flava (assembly GCF_003268045.1). NCBI lineage: Eukaryota > Metazoa > Arthropoda > Insecta > Hemiptera > Aphididae > Sipha > Sipha flava. The sequence goes on from NW_020273610.1 coordinate 38,512, forward strand.
ATTGAAAGCAATATATTTTCTGGATGCGCGAAATAAGCATTTCGTTGAATTACCGTATCAATAATGTTTATAATATTTTTCGGAAAGCACCTAGATAGTTCAATTATTTTAAAAATATGTCTTGGTCCGTCAATACATAAAATATTTAGTTTTATGTGAAACCATATTGGGGCATATACTTTTACTTTTACTATATTTTTACTATGTTTTTACTAGGGTTTTCAGTTCCTACATACAATCTTAAAATCCGATTAGTCATTGTCAACCATTTAGCATGGGAAAGTTTTCCCGGGTTTCTAAATGACAACGAGACTTCAATTTCACCCAATGATACTGCTTTTACTATTTCTAATAAATATTTTTGGTCTGTACTAAGATCTAAGAATGCATTTATGGTAGGAAGGTTGTTTTTAATAATTTTAAATTTTTTAATAGGCAAATTTTCACATTGTCCTAAGTTTTTACCAATATTTCCTACAAGTCCATATGGTCCATTAGTTTTACCATCGAGTTGTTCTACCAAATGTCGTAGTGGGAGTTCATTAAAATGAAAAAGACAAATAATCCATTGTAATCAGTGGCGTAGCCAAGGGGGGGGCTAAGAGGACTATAGCCTCCCCCACGGGCCGTGTTTATATGTATAATATATCTTGACTATTTAATAGAATTAATGCTCGTTTTAATCAAAGGTTTATGGATGTTATGCCACTTGAAGGACTTATTCCGGCCAATTTAAATATGTATGACGATAAAAATATTATAGAAGCTGCTAAAATATGTGTCCAAGATCTCCATGATGATACCTCATCTACAATCAGAGCTGACCTGTTCATATGGAAGCAACAATGAAGTCAAAATACTATTCCAAAACCGAATTCTGCTCTTGATTCACTCTCTCATCGCACCAATCTTCGACCTAACATTAAAATACTTTTACAATTATTCTCCACGTTACCAGTTACCTTTTTCACTCCGGAAAGAACGTTTTCAGCACTTAATCGTTTAAACATTTTTTTAAGAAACACCATGTCGGAAAACAGACTGAATGGGTTAGCTATGGCTAATATAAATAAAAAAGAGTAATTCGATGAAAGTGAAATAATAGCTGAATTTGTCAGAAATTCGCCTAAGAGAATGCAGCTGTCAGAGTGGAGCAAGTGACTGAACACAAACCAAAATTATTATTATTATTATAAATTATATATCAATAAAATTTTTTAAAACTATACTAAAATGCTTGAATTACGTTTAGAAACTTGGTGGTAGATGGTGGGGGGGTTAAGGGTCAATTTTCATATCCTCTCTTACTTTACTTATCCAAAAAAAGTGGTTAGCCTCCCCCATTTAAAAATCCTGGTTACGTCACTGATTGTAATGGTCTACCGAGTTCTTCTTCTATTAAACGAATTACACCAATTTTATAACCAGTATTAATAACGGTACCATCACATCCGATTGCAATAAGGTCTTTAGTCTCATACTTAGTAGAAAGAAAATTTAAAATTGATTTTTTTACCTCTTTTGCGGTATTTTTATCGGTCGTAACGTGTCCCAAGTAATTTGAACTAGGCTCTTGTAATATTGTAATATGTTCTTCTAATACAGTACTTCTCTTAAAATGTTCATATTCTTCGTTTTTTTTATATAATAATGTTTTGTCTTTACGACCATCAAAAAATATTGCAAGTAGAGGTGTTGTTTCTTTATGTATTAATAATTCACGCTGTTCTTTACGAGCTCTCCTAATTTTCATTCTGTCGATCGTCATTGTAGGATTTGTTTTAGAAAAAAGACCAACATCTTCTAAAACCGCATTAGAAATCATTGCCGCAGCTCGATCCGATACTCCAGTTCTGTCGCAGGCAGTGGCCAAAGCTGGCGATTTCAATCTCATTTGCGAAAATGTAAACGTAGACAGTAGTAAAACATTAATTTCTTTACTGTTGTCTCTTTCACGTTTATTATTTAAATTCACTTTTGCAATAGTAGTTTCTGTTTTCTTAAATTTTCTTTCTTTATTTTTATTTATCTTTTTTGTAGTTGCAATATCTAATGATCCAATGGCCATTTTTCGAACAGTTCTTTGATCTCGTAAAAAGTCACGTTCTATTATAGGCACTTTCTTAAGTTTTTCACACTTACAAATTTTTGTATCACATTTACACGCGGCAATATCAAAAAGTTTTGAAGCATCATCGATAAAACATTTTATTTTCGATTGCATAATTGAAGTCCCCTTTCTCGCTTTAAAATTTTTTAATAAATTTTTATAATGTCCGTGAATTTTTTTTATCATATTACATATTCGAATATAAGATACGGTCGGAATACACGAAGTTTTCCAAATGTTTATAATTTTTGGTACTACTATTTCTAATATTTTTCCCACTCCAGCATTTTTTCCGGAGTTCAAAACAGTTTGTTCGTGTTGGACAAATAAGTAATATAGCATTACATCATGGTACGTTGGTAAAACACTTTGATTCATTTCTTTCGGATTGCCCAAAATTTTACAAAAGTATTTACTTCTTGTTTTAAACATCTTTATATAATAAAATACTTGTCACACACGTCGGTCGTCGGTAATCGTTGAAAAAAATCGAAGACTGAACTGTGTTCTATACTAGGCATTAAACGGAAGAAATGAAAAGATAAATAAAGATAAACTAAGTCGTTAATAAATCAATTCGATAAGATCGTAAGACAAATTTGCTGATTGCAGTTATTGATTTTAGTATTATTATAATTATTTGTATCTGTATAATATTCCTACGGACTACGAATATGATTTAATAATAAATATAGTGCATTAGCCATGGGGTTTTTTGTGATTAATTCCATACATTTAGTTATAGCAATTAGATGGTTAATTTTATGTAAATTTATATAATCACCATTTTTTAGAAAATCAAATTTAAATTGATTAAATGTAAAAAATTTATAGTATCTTTAACCGTTCGGTGTATACGTTTCAATAACTGTAAAATATCAATTTATGCGAAATAAAGGAAATATTTTGTGTTTTTTTATTTTTTCGGAATAATATTAATTTATGAGAAATTTTCTAAATATATTTTTATAGAACATAATAGGACCTACAATTAAAGTTCTATATAATTTTACGCTGTATATTATAGTTTGTACAAAATATGTTAAAATTTCCTATTTTTTATTTTCACTATTTTAGTAAAAATTCATACTCAACGAGGAACCTCAAGATATCAATATATTTATTTTTAACTCCACACACTTTTTTTTTATGTATATACACATATTTTAAGAGCTAATACAAATTTGATTTAAAAAAAAATAAAATTCGTTCCACCCTAGTGTATATTTTAACTGATAAAGTTTGTTTATGTGACTTTTAATAATAAAATTCATTATTTTATTTAAGGCTATATCTAAGCCTTTGCCTAGCTTTGCCTTTTGTTACACAATTACAATATTAATTCATAATTATGTTTTAAACATGTATTTTACCATTGATTATTTATTATTATTTAATCAATGATTTTACTAATATTTCTAAAACGGTGATATATTTAGTTTTAAACAACTTTTTTTAATATAAAGTATTTATATTTATTATATATTTGTATAGAACTTCATTTTCTCTATTATATGTGTTTAAGTTATGTATTATATTGTAATATGTTTAATTGGAAACTGAGTATTATAAGATTATAGGTATTGGTTTATCCCAGTGGTTCTTAACCAGGGTGACATGTGACCCAAGGGTGACATGGACGCAGTGTAGGGGTGACACAAAATCTCTACGGGAAAAGGAAAAAAAGAAAATAATTAATTTGAATAATATCATACTATTAGGTACCACAACTGTCATGTAAATAGCAAACCTTTAAATTTGTATCTTAATAATATTTATATTTATTATTTAGATTCGATAAACACGTGCAGTATTATTATTAACACAAAATCGCTGTATTATCGATTATTTTATTGACTTAACCGGGGTTATTAGTCAGTTATTTTGTAGTGGCTAGATACCTATGTAGTATTATCATAGTATATTATAGCTCTACAACTCTAGAAAACAATAAGAGACCAGTCTTCCACCATCAGCCCTCGACTTCCTCAACTTTGTAAAAACCACCAGGGCCCGATTTCTCATCAGTTTTTATACAAATCATTAATATTTTTTTAATTTGAAAATTTAATCTTTAAAATTTCAATGTTTATTGAAACCTTCAACTCAATAAATTGCAGGTGTTGCATCGCTACACGTACATATACCGTCTGTCGCGACGACTCAGATCGTAACAATGGGTATAACACATAGATTTAATAGTAATAATAATAATCAACGTGTATTTCAATTAAACATTAAGACGGCGGAGTGCTCGCACACACAAAACCAATACAAATTAAACTAATATTCTAACACACACACACACACACACACACACACACACATATATATATATATATATATAAATAATATAATAAATAATAATGATAATAACAATTATAATTGTAGAAAAAATATCTCGCATAAATACAATAAAACCCAGCCAACCTGGTGCTACCCTCGTCCGCTTGGTTACGTCCACGCGGCCGTGCTATAACACGTGCGACGGACCAAAGATAGCCGAAGTTTTCGAGTGTCAGGAGGTTGCCCGTAGACCGGGACCGTTGTCGATACTGACCACAGTGGCCCAACAAGGTACGTGTCTATCCCAAAACGCACGTTCAAAGGGAACGGGATAACAGCGGCACAACACGTCACGCGTATAATAAAAATATAAGTTGCCCAGCAAGGCAAGCGAATATAACAAACAAATCCGAATAGCTGTACAACAAGGCACGCGGATATAATGCCCAAAGATAAGACATGGAACGACCATTACCGTGTTAATCGACGAACGACAGACGGCCTTTCTCGACACCAGCAATGGCCGAATATAGTTAACGGTCACCGGGAGGAAATAATGTTCTAGAGCGCGATAATGACTCTGCAATATCCGTCGGGAAAGACCTGGTAATGATCGCAACTGGTTTCAGCATGACGCTCAAACAGTAGGTGTACTTATTATTTTTCTGTGTATCATAATTTTTTTTTTTTGTCATTCCAAGAACTATTCTAAAATACACAGTTCAGATTATTGATTATTTTGATGTTAGGGTGACGTGGTGTTTGATTCTAGTGGCCAAAGGCATGAATGATAAAAGGATGAGAATCACTGATTTATCCTAAAGTAAATTTATTTATAAAATGAAAAACATTGTGTAATATCTTTATGAAATGTTTAATTTAGTGTTAAGACAAAATATTTATTATTGTTACTGAAAATTAAGAGTATTAACAGTGAATTTTAAGTATTATAATTCTTTATTTTGTTTAGTGAAGTTTTTACAAATACTATAAATTTAATTATAATTTACCAATGGAAATTAAGTCGTAATTTATTCTAATGATTTTTTTTATTTTGTTTTTCCTTTAAAACTCTATATTTCTATACATTTAATAATTGTGTTATAGTGTAATTTTAGGAACATAGGCAAGTTCAGATTTCAGTGGCCGAGAGGAACAAACATTTTTTAAATTATGAGACCAATATTTTTTTTAGATATAAAAAAATATTTATTTTTTTATATTAATAAATTCGCAATGATAGGAATATTTTTTAATTAAGACCAAATATTATAACCATTGGTGCGTCAAAACAATAAAAATTAATTTAAAATTAAAATAAAAACATATATTATACTTAGTAATGTGTTACTAGAAATATTCCCCAGCCTCTCCAGAAATTTCTTTAAAAAAAAAAAAAATTGAGTGGGAATAGAATGCCAGTCTATACTACTGTACATCAGCCATACTTTGTACTAGTGTAACAGTATTAATTAGTGTGTTTATATGTTTACAACTTATTTTAATACAAGTAGTTTGGATATTTTATTAATTGTTTTCTATTTGTTTTATTATAACATTATAATTATAAAAGTATTAATTAAGGGTACTGTTTTACTATTATTTTAAAGTGATTTAAATAAAGAGACTTTAGGTCTAGTTATATTTTTATTTTATTCATTACATGTATAAGTATCTAAAAAGTTATTTAGTAGTTATGTTTATTTTTAAAACATATTTTAATACAAAGTAGTAGTTTGGATACTTTATTAATTGTTTTCTGTTTTTGATCGTAAGTTCATAATATTGTTATTTTAAAAGTATTAATTAAGATTTAAGAGTACTGATTCTTTCTATTTGTATTAATGATACTGAAGTACCTAATGTTATATTAAAATATATATTGTTCATTACATGTATAAGTAAAAGTTATTCAGTATTTCAGTATGTTTATTTTTATTTTTTAACATAAAATAAAAGTTGGATAATTAATTTTGTGATCATTGTACAAATTTTAGTTAAAAAATTAAATTATAGTTACTTAGTAACATTTTTTTAAATAATAAAAATCTAAACTGAAATAATATCGGTAAAGAACTGTAATTTCGATCATTTAAAGTCATAAGTTTAATTTAAAACTAAAAATTATGATCAATATTTAAAAACTTATTATATTCCCGGGAAATTCTCAAAAATATATTCTCGGGAATTTTCCCATCACTGTTTATACTACTATATACATATTTAGTATAGTACGGTGAGTTTACTGGTATTATCTGTTCTGAGTTCAGACTACACGACTTTTTTTTTTATTTGGAGTTGATTTTATTAGAGGCATAGTCTGCCAAGGATGTCAGTGCCCATTCGGCCCCTCTATTTAATACACTTTTGTTTAGGAAATATAATTTTCGACTATTTAATGAAATTAAATCTTAAGAATAAGAATTATAAATATTGTTTCAATTTTCTAATGTTGTATGTTTTCAAATGGAATTTCTATTTGACCCCTCTTTGGAAATTGCCATTGAAACAATGTAAGTACTAATCTAATGTGCTTGCATCAATAACGAATAGTGCATAAGGCTGTATAAGCTCATAGACACTATAAGCAATGTGCCTAGGACATTATCGGTACTTACAATTGAAACCGAGTTAATCCAAGAAATAGATATCGAAAAATTAATTGAATTATTTTCAAATAAAAAATATCGCAAAAAAGTTTTGTAATTATAAAGTTATACTTACGTAATGTACTACACCATTGTTATTTATTTTTTTGTCGCAATTATTTTTTTGTTTTGCACTTAAATATAAGGGTTACAGAACTATGCAAAATTATATGAAAAAGTTGTTGTTTATGGCATTTTAAAATTTAATTTTATAATAATTGATATAATAATTGTTTTTAAGATTGTATTCGTTAAAATTGTTATCATATAAAAGTTTAGATTTGATTCTTATATTGTAATTATTTTTGTTTTTAAAAATTAACCATTTAAATACTGGACATCAAAAAGCCATATTAGCACTAAAAACACTGTGCTTGGGACTAGGGACCTAGGGCCTACGATAGTGTTAATCCGGGTTTGATCGTACACCAATTATATTATGTGCGCCACGCAGATTTTTGTTCGGATTTTGGTTAAATTATAGGTAGGCACACTCTTGAGGGTTGGAATATTTTGTCATTTTAATCAATGTTGTCAGTTTGATATAATCAAAAATATTGTATATAGGTGGTATGTTTTGTACAGACGCCATAAATTTGACATCGTTTAACTCAATACTTCACTTTATTACAGGTTGCAAAGTATAACATTCAGCTGGAATACGTATAATACGGAAGTGTATGATATATTGTATGAATATGTACCGTGTATACTACATATTGGTAGTAGTTAAGTAGGTATCTATCATTGATGAACACAGCATAGGCGTTGACTAATTGACTAACTCTCTGCTACCTATACTGATTATATTTTAGACGAATGTTAAATATTAAAATTAACTTAGATTAAGGTTATCTTATTATTATTAGGTACCCTTGATTTAGTTTCGGCCATTTAAGTGCTTTATAAGGGTAGTCAAATTATTTAATGTACTAAAGTATTTCTGTTTCGACAATTTTATAACCTATTATTTACGTATTGGTAAATGTGCATAAATAAATCGATTGGCATGTATAACATACATGCTTTTTTCTCAAGTAGATTAGCCACTTCTACACAGTGCTCGAAATGGAAAATTTTCTCTTTTTTTTTTAGTACATACCATAGAATTAGGGGCTTTAACCTACCAAAATTATATTTTCCTCTTCCTGAAATACTAAGCCTTTTATTATTACATAAGTTGTACCTACTATTTTATACCGTTTTAATTAAAATTATATTTTGGTAAATCATTATTTTTATCTCTAATGCTATGTAAAGTGCTAAAAAGAGTGCTAAGTCCACAGACGTTTTATCAGAGTGTAAAATGTTTCCCATATTCATACCATTCAAAACTTGTTAATCTATTATCTATTTCATTCGGTAAATCAACAAAAGGCTTTTGACTTTTTACAATTTTATAAATAATTCTAAAAACTAGAACAAGGTTTCGAAGAGTCATATCAACAATAGATAATCCAAAATTTGTTATATTTTTATATGTCTCATAAATACAATGTTTGACGATTTTCTTTCGGACACGAAAACAACATTTTTAGTATAAGGTATTTTATAAAAATAATATTTGTATAATATTTGTATATTCCTTTCAGAACTAATAATAATAATAATAATAATAATAATAAAGATGAAAATAATACGAAAATTAAATACTATTATTGATAGATTTGGGTAGATCGCGCACTACTTGAAAACAAGTTTGGTAAATCGCGTACGACATCACTACCTATTTTTTTTATTAATCAAAGTTATGTAAGACAAAGCTTTAAGTACATCACTAAATCTTTCTTTAAGGGTATAAACCATGCATACTTATACGTACCTGCCCAATGTATAGGATTGAGTGTTTTCAAAATGATATCTGACATACGAGTAGATTCTGAGAAAACATTCAACTTTTCCTATCGTACAAGGCTCAATCCACAAAACAATTGTAGATATTTTGCATATTTTTAAAAAACTGAGATATTTTTCGCCGTTTTTGCTCATTTCCTACAGAGAATCCTGTCGCTATCCGCCGTCGCGTTTTTATTTTCAAAGAATACACGGCGACCCGTTATCGTGTGTTGCTCGGCAGTGAACAGGTAAAATAATATTATTATGTAACTTTAATACACAGACTTTTATATTAACTTGATAAACTACTCACCGAATTTATCATCGAGAATGATGAAATCTGTCGGAAGTGCTCTTATCATATATCCACCACGTTTTCGGTCGACAAAAAAATATTAAATACTTGTTGGTTACTTTACTCTTTTTTCAATAAGTAAAATTTAATTAAATGAGAAGACATATAAGTTAAATTAAGAGGAAAAAACAAATACTGTATTTTTCATGGCATAAACATTTTTAACATATTAGTTTAAAATTAAAACATACAGCACCTACCTATCACAAATTATAAAATACAACTAATTTTGTTAATTGATGTCGTTTATTAACAACATTTGAAGTTTTTGCTTTAGCAACATGATGTAGTTGCATTTATAAATATTTTTACAGATTACTATTACCTATTACTAAACATAATTGATGATTTTTTTTAAATGAATTATTGGAACACGTCATATTTTGTAGAATATTGAAATTATAACAATCATTCTTGGCTGAGATTATTATTTTTACAGATAAACCAGATATAATAGAAGTAAAATAATAGCAGATCAGTTTGAATAACAAATTCCCAATGTATTTAAGTAATTTAAAAACACTATTAGAACTCTTTAATAATCCTCTTCTATTTTTTACATCAATTAATATGGAATAAAAATATTTATGACTATAGTTTAGTTCACTTTATGTAATAAAGAATATTATCTTCAGTAGCGTAGCCAAGATTTTAAAATGGAGGGGGCCAAACCCAAAATACTAAAAAAAAAACATAATCAACAATTAACAATAAGTTTGTTAATATAGTAATTTTTATATTAAATTGATCATATTTAATATATTTTATTTCATTATAATTATATTTCAATTTATTAATTATTTTGAATAATCTAACAATAAAAGACGTTGATGAGATTTTGAAAAAAAAAAAAAATGTTTTTATTATTTATTTTTACCAAAAATCAAAACAAACAATTGGTTGTAGTTAACGCAAGCTTTTGTGTAAATATTCTTTTTGATTGACCACTAAAGTGCCATGATATTTTTCATTAATTTTTACATGTTCTTTGATGACATTATCAATATCGGTTATCATAACTTCAAATTTTGCTTTTGCTTTATAAACATTCTCTTTTTTACCAACAATAGTTATATTTTCATTAGTGGAATCAGTTTCAGGCGGGAAAATTATTCTTGTATTCGTTAAATATCTGATCTGGAATCAAAGTATAAAATCATAAATTAACACATTGTACCCTTATACTAAATTATTTTAACAACATACCTTTTTAACATTGACTCCATTTATTCCAATTAAATATTTGTGAAACTTCGGATTTACTTTTAAATCATACACATATTTATGAACTTCATCAACCATTGTCTGAATTTGTGTAATAACATTTTTTACATCATCTTCAGGTCCTTTGATAACTATAGTCTATGAATTAAATTTTAGCTTTAAAATAACTGTTTACCAGTGTTTTTTTTATAGATTTTAGCATTTGGGAAATTTTCTTGAAAATTTACTTATTGTATTAGGGGAGGGGAAGCAGTTTCTTCTCTTGAGACAATCGTCTCCTGCTCAAAAAGAGAAACTGCCAGATGCCAGGTTCGAATCGATGTCTGAGCGTATACCACGCATATAATAACTTATACAATTGGTTAAAATGTCATTTTAATTTATAAGTTTAATAAATAAGTAACGTATATTCTTACATTATCTCCTTTAACAGTTGGTAAATTCAATGTCACATTATCCCCACAATCTTCTTTTATAGATTGAATGAATTTATTCCCAAGATTTACAATGGCATTTCTAACTTTAACATTTCCCAACACCATTTCCTTTGTTATTATGTCTCCCTAAAAATACATGATTGATAAATTAAAAATAAAATTGAAAAATAAATAATCTTTATAAAAAACCAACAATTTCATTTTGTATTTCTTTAATCATATCAAAAGCCATTAAAACTTTTCTTTTATTTCCCATGACTTTAATAACATCCTTATTATCTCCTTTGCGTGGTAAAAAAATTCTCGTATCAGTTTCTTCTCTAATCTAGAATATTAAATTATATAAATAACAATATTTCTAAAGGTCGAATCACAAAAGTTAATAAATAATAATTACCTTTTTAATAAATATTGCTCTCTTTCCAGCACTAAGTTTGTGAAATTGTTTAAAAATAGGAATTTCCAACACATAGTTGATTTCATCCAATACTTCGGCCAATTCAGCTAATGATTTAAATGCTTTATTTACATCATTGTTCAAACCTTGTATTTTAACTAAATTATTTCTAGCCTCAACTAAAATATCAAACCAAATATTATTTATAAACTCTCAAAATACAAAAAATACAAACATATTAATACTATTAATACTATTAATTACCTGGACTGGGGAATATAATTTTAACATTAAATATTTTCTGAAGTTCTCGAACTTTTTCACCATTGAATCCAATTATCGCTCCGTGGTGACGTTGATCAATTTTTATTTCTTTTTCAGTTTTACTTTTCAACTTAATTATAATTTCCTCCAATTCCTAACAAAAATTTTAATTATTAAAAAATTACGAAAGAAACTATTTGATGGAAATTTATTAAAATACCCGATTTCGTTAATACATAATACTTGTAAATTTTTTTCTAAAAAACAAACATATCAGAAACCTTTTAAAAACTTTTAAACCTATAAGTAATATTAAAATTTAAAGTTCATTGTATTCGTATATTGTTATATCAAAATTCAATATTAAAATCCTCATTAATTTATTTTTACTATAAAAGTATAATAAAAATTATCGGCATTTTAATTTAGAAATCGTGAAATTTTTAAATATTTATTAAAAGATTTAATTTTAATTTAATTAATAAAATAAATAAACTAGTACGGTCACAATTAACCACTTTAAAAATAGGCATTATCTATTTTGTCAATTTTTCTCCAACCTATTCATTCTAGTCATTCTATTCGAAAATTAATTTACTTTAATGTGTTAAACTTTAATTCCGATTCATTAAAACATATTTTTGGTACATACTTGAACTACTTTTTTCGTGGAATCCTTTGTTCCAGTTATATAAATTATGTCAGCCGAATTTTTCATACACGGTATTTGAAGACGTGCTCCTGTACGTTTTTCAATATTCTTAATATTAAGTCCTTGTTTGCCCAATAACGTACTTCGATGTTCTTTTGGAAACGGTGTAGTAGTAGTTTTAATCTAAAATTTAATGTTTTAGTTAAAATTGCTAAAAAAATATTTTTTTATTTATTTATCCGTAATAAAACTATAAAATAACAAATGATTCATTAAACATTTTAAATTATTATGCACATTTATATATTATAATATTAAAAAATAATAATAATAATAATAATAATAAATTATTCATAATTTGTACACAACAATATAAATATATATATAATACATATTATTTTTATCAGTTTATCTTATTAATTCCAACTTAATTAAAACTTATTTACTTGAGTTTGTTCGAATGTGTTAATTTTTTGTTTTGCTCGTTCAACATTTACTCTATTGCCGCTGATTTGTAAAGTCAGATCCATGGTTTTTGAAACACAAATCTCTATTCCTACATTACATTCTTTCCCAATTTTCATATATGCTTCCTTACATTTTTTATTCTCTAATTGACTATTCCTGTCCCAATGTCTGTCTTGGGCAGGTATAGTAATTATCTACAAATTTTACAAAATAAAAACTAAAATATTTTTTTATTTATATTTTAGATTTAAATCTACAAAAACTTTCTTAACTATTACTATTCATACTGAAAAATGTTATTTGAAATCATAATAATGATGTTCTTTAATATGTAAATTATCGTTCTATAATTTTTATGTTATTTTTTATTTAACTTTTGACACAAAGTTATTATAGCTCAACAATTAAATCATGTAAGATAACTAAGTATGCATTTTAACATTAATATACAATAATCATTATCATAAAATAATATTAGTAAAGTTTTTTGATAATTTGAATTTTTGAAAATTGATTGATCAATTAAAATTTACAAGTAACGGATAACATATCAAATGGTTAAAGACGTGATCATTTAAATGAATAAGGTAGAAAAGAATTTGGGCTTAGGAGTAAGGTGATTTCGTAGAAGAGCTGTAATAATAAAAGAAGGGAAAATGTTAAATTTATTAATGCCAGAAGACCTGAGATAAATCGGAAAACGGTATATCGTCCATAGGACTATTAGGTAATAGGGTATTATTAGAACCAGTGATGGAGGTGCAAGAAGCCAAAGCTTTCACAGCTTTCCAAAGAAAGATGTTTGATAAGAGGAGACGTGAGTACAATATTTTTATTTTGATGATTACAAGTGGGTTGTTTTGCGACGTTTAAGAAGTAATTTATGCTTAGGACAACCTTTATAATTGGAAGTATGATCACCCGTGCAAAAGTCGCACTTGGTTAAACTGTCTTTCTCTTTATAACTGTTTCAGGAATGATTTCCACTGCGTTTAACACAGCGTGAAGGATGAAGGATCACCATCATTTCCGGTATGGTGATGTTAATAGTTAGCGTAGAGTGACCGTAGCTATGTCAATTTAGACACTGAGGTGAATCACTATAAGTCTTATTGGGTAATTCGACTTAAATTTTAGTGTGCAACATTGATGTTTCATTAAAAATTGTATTTGGATTAATTGCAACAATGAACAGCGGAAGCGTATGGCCATTTTGAATAACATTCGTAATTCTTTTGCGGGAATCTAATTCCAATAGGGCATCTGATATACGAGTATATAGTGACCTGATGTTTTTATATTGATGGTAAACAATAGATTCTTTGGTTATATTATGTACGTCATAAGAGATGTCGAGTTTGATTTCTTTGTCCACTTCGCTCGAAAAGACAGCGAAACGATTAGGCGAAACTTATGGTTTAGTGTTTTTCCCCGTATGGATTGGAGAATTATGTTATGATAGCAGCGACCGTTTGGGTTTGGTAGTAAACGGAGAGGGTATGTTGTCCATCTTGAAAGTGAAGTCGCATAAATACGATATATAATACCGTGAATACTCGTATAATACCGTAAACTGAACTAACATAACTTAAATAAACTAATAAAGTAACTTAATTAAAATTGCGGTTACGGAACGGGCAAATTATAATCGAACTGACATGCGACCGTGTTACAAGTCAATATCAGACTGATCGATCTAATATTTATTAATTACTATTAAAATGGCATGATAAATTACTTCGTTCACGGTTGATGATTTAAAATTACTCCGTTTTTTTAATTGTGCAGTCCCAATTGTCTCCGAAGTCTTCAAAACTGGCAAAGCTGGAAATGAAAGATTGTAGTTATTGCCATTACTCATAGCATCTTCTGCACTCGGTTGGCCAGACACCATTGATAAATTTTTCATCATTGTAATTGATGTTCTAAATAGGTTAGTTACTTTACAGGTAATTTTCTGAAACAAAATCTGAAAACTAAAATCAGAATGCGAATGAATAAATAAATTTAATTCGTTCGAATTCGATATCGAAGTTCAACCAGTATAATATTTCAGAAAGTGATGTGATACGTCGTATAAATCAACTAAATGTTCTACTATAATTATAAACAACTAACAAACTAAATCACCAATAGTTACAAATATGCAAAATATAATTTTATATCGATTAATAACGACTAATAATACAATTTTTTTAAGTCTGTATTATCAAACGATAATCAATTGAAAAAATAAAGTGTTCATATAAAAATCAAAAATGTATTTAAATATTAAAAAGTGCATTTTCACATATAGAGCTCTAAATACACGTGAATCCACGTGTCACGTGTCACGTGTAAAATCCAAAATAAGAACGTATAACTTTAACTGTACCTTTACTGAACTAATAATATTTATTAAAACTTAAGTTAACTGCATAACATAAAATTACTAATTTTCATCATTATAAAAATGGATATATATTTGGATAAACACGTATTTCACGTGTACACATGAATTCCGTAACACGTGTTTTAAGAGCTCTATTCACATTTATGCTTGTATATTTTTAGTCTTGTATGTATTGTAATATTGTTTAGTTTCAAAAGTGATCTGATCGCCAGTAGAATTGCTGTTTTTTTTTATAATTTTTAACGAGACTGTTATATGGATCAAACAAAATAAGAGTACTTATTGTTTGCGATATGCTTCGTAAAGAAATCTTAGAAAAGAAGCAAGAAGCTGTTAAAAAAAAAGATTATGGGTTCGACACTGGATTAGTAGAAGAAATAGTGTTGGAAAATCAAATAGTTTGTTTTGAATTAAGAAATCACATTGATCACATGGTGATTCGTGTTCGGGAATAAACTGGCCTAAAATTATCTAATTGCATTCAACTTCTATCTGACATATTGGACTGCATGCAAGTACTTGCATACGTATTATAAACGTTCACATTTGTTCAATTTTGTTCTTGCAAAAAATAAGCATGCGGGAAAAAGCATACAAGAAATTTCAATAGTGTGAACCCGGTATAATGCTTTATTTTTAACTTTTAAAACTCACATAAGTATTGTGTAAATAAAGCTAAAATACACTATCAGTGGACGGCGATTATCGTATAGATAAGCAATAAATGTCTTTATGCATCGCGGTCGTTTGATGTTTATTAAATATTTTACAATGAATAATTGTGCAAAATGGTTAAATTTTAACAAAATATGGTAGGTACACCAAAAATTTATTTGAAACGGAACGATAAACGTTATATTTTTTACGAACTGGAACGCTAAAAAAAATTTTTTTCGTGAACCGGAACTGTGTTTCGGTGCGTTCCAGTCAATTTCGAGCCCTGCTTCTACAAAAAATCTTATTTGGAGATTTTACTATATAGTGATGTGACGGCGGGAAAGGGAAGTATGTGGCATGAAAATTAAACTACAAAATACAATATTCTATCAGTACTTTAAATGTTGTTGAATTTACGATGATGTAACGATGTTTCGAGTTAATTTGTTTTGATAGTTCTTATTATATTTGTTTGATTCTCACTCAGTATATGATTTTCTGATGCTTTTGTACTTTCATACGTAATTTTAAAAGTAATCTAACATTTAGTAAAGCGTGCAGCCGTGTTCTCTTCTGTGCATAATCAACTGGAATATTTAAGATTTGATAGAATTGGAATGACTTTTTTTCTTGGCTGCTAGACTATTTCATTTGTCTGATAATATTGCTATTTCGTTAATAACCATATAGATCTATTAAAATTACAATAAATATAATTATTTAATTTCGAAAAATCGAAAAAAACGAAAAATAAATTGTTTAACACGCAATATTCAATCAAAACGAACTATGAAGTTGTATATAATTATCCTGGCTAATTATGATTGAATAATATTTCATTTTTCTTTCTTGTCTTTTTTTTCTATCTATATTCTAAAATAAACAATAGAGTGGATTCTAAATTTTAAAAACGATGGTTAACACATGTCTTAATCCCCAAAAACCAGTTACTCAAAAATATAATTCTCTGAAATTAATAATTAAATTGTCCAACAAAAAAAATGTATTTTTTTCATTAGTAAAATATGGCACTTAATTGCACGAGGAAGAAAAATTTAAGCTTGTGCACATGTGTTTATACTATAAACTTTATAGAGTGTACTGGAGTACTCAGATATTTTATATGGACCGTATACGTAGAATTTTATTCCTGTGCATAAAAAAAAAAATAAAAATTTTCTTTCTTTGTGTATAACTTAAAGAATTAGACGCATTCATCTACCAGGAGACTTCAGGCAAAAATCGGAGGAATGGTTATCATATTTTTAAGATTGACTTTTGTAAAAATACAGTTTTTGAAATTGCCAAATAATAATAAAACTTTAAATATATAGTTATAAATAGGGAACGGATTTATATGCACTAAAGTTCCTCAAAATATGCTTCCAAAAATGCTGTAATATACTACAAAATATGCACTTATAATTAAATCAAAAAATTTTTTTTTTATATCTGTAAACATTTCACAAGTATTGTATAACAAAATTGAACCATCGGTTTTAAAAATATCTTTATGTTCGTTTACGTATGCCTGTAAACGACTTATAATTAGTGTTTTTACTTAGACATTTTAAAGTTACGAAAGATTAATAAAAAAAAAATCACTAAACACAAAACCTGTGACAGTTTATTCGAAAAAATATACACACGTATTGACCGGTCGGTTTTTGTAATTCCGTCAAGTTCAAATGTTCAACCCTAACATATGAATTTATCTATATTAATATAATTTTTATATACTCGTATATAACATACGAGTATGTCATTTTATTTTTGGCTATAACGACCAGTCTCTATTTCATCTAAATTGTGTGGCTATGAACATGAAAATATAAGGTAAAACAAATTTATGTGCAATCTACTAAAAAAAAATGTACTATAAACTACAAATATACATGAAATATGCAAAATAAGGTGAAAACGTTGAAATATGCAAAGTATGCAAAATAAAATTAATGTTGTTTTAATAAGAATGATCTAACTAAATCAGGGACAATGTTCTTTAGATTTCAAAAGCTTAATCCAATACATATATGTACATTTGCATATAAATCCGTTCTCTAGTTACAAATAATAATTTTATGTCAGTTATTGTTTTTATATCAATAACTACATCTAAATAAGTCTATAACATGATGTAATAAAACACAATAATTATGATTATTTATTTATTTATTTTTTATAATATAAAATACGTATTTCAAAAACCTTTATGAACAAGAAAATAATGATGAAATCGTTTTTGAATAATATACGATTTACGAGTATCCTATATATGTGAAACAAAGATATTTTTAATTAATTAAATTTTCTTTTGTAACGATAATTTATAAAATAAAAAAAAGATAAACATGATAAGAGTTAATATGATGTTCTTTTTTATTGAGATTTTAGTCCATCTATTACTTGTATTTTATATCTTCACAGTTAAAATTAAAAATTAAACTATTTTAAACTAGTGTGCAGTATAGGTAAAATAGCACTACAACTATATTAAAACGTGATACAATAAATTAAATACAATTTATGAAAATTGAACGATAATTTTTTTGGTAAAAAAATACTGATGGGGCGAGGATAGTAAATGGGTTTAAAAGAGACACATGAAGTTATGATGAATTTTTTTAAATGTGCTCATTAAAAGCTTTTATTTGATATATGATTATTTATTATAAAATCGGTGCGTTATAACTTACAATGATTTAAAATAATAGGAACTGGACTGACTCTACATATAAGGAGTTTGTAGCACAAATAAAATTGCTACATCATATAGTATGTAATACACTATATGTTAAGTACTTTTAGAACGGTTTGATTTACGTCACAGTGAGAATCTTTTTTTGATTTCAATTCAATTGTGTGTTGGAAAACCATCGTCGTTCAACAGAGATTTCAGTCAAGACTGACTTAACATTAATCGTGAAGTACGCATGGATATGCATGAATTGAGTATTTGAATTATCATATAAAACACTGTCGAAAAATGTCACTGTTATACAAATTACATTCTGTCTGGTTCAACAGCCAAATGGGCATGTTTGTCACGCTCCAAATTGGTGTTCGTATGAAATGAGTTTACGGTGCTGATGTACTTACCTGCTTCCGTATAAATATTCGGCTTTTGTTATATATTTGCACTGTAATTGTGTCGTCCATATAGTGACACAAAACCTTTACATTTAAAATCTCAGGCTCAAGTCGTACATAGTATTTTGTGAAAATGAGAACAAGTACCTATAAGAATGATTATGGCCAAGTGTAACGGATCAAATATCCGTGATACACGCTCTAATACTCTACCTATTGTTGATACACCAATGGATTATAATAATTGAGATTAGATTTGAAATAATTTACAATATGCTTGAATAATGATACATATTTTACTTGAAAATATATTAATAGCTACCTACTTATAATTCATAAATGGCGTTTATAATATTCATAACTATTTAATGTATGATTTCATCATAGTTTTAACTAAAACAGAGAACCTATTTGGCCCACTGTAAATACTGAAATAAGATTTATAATGTTCATGAATATAGTCTATTCTTTTTTTTTTTATTGTTTTGGTCTATTTAAACGTCTCTAAGTTACTACTGTACTGCGTAATTGAAACTACACGGCAAACAATGAATATATAATTTAAATGTTGTCTTTAATGCATTTGGACACGTGGAAATGTTTATAAAACAATTATATAAAAATCACTATATTTGTGAAGCAGGCAGTTTTTAAAACGAGTTTTACAACGAGTAAAAGTTATTAATTGTTATGAATTATACTCGTGGCGTGATTTTAGATTTTTAAAGCACAACGAAATTTTAAGTGTTTTTAAAAAATATCTGGTTATGTCCTATGTCCACGATAGTCAAGCAACACATAATGAATCGGCTGATCTCACCAACGGCCGATATCTCCAGCAATTCTGAAAACATATACTACAATATATTAATGCATTTTCAGTTTCGTTTATGAAACAAAAGCGTACAAAATGGTTTATAAGGAAATAAAAAATACCGTTAGTAATTTTTATGCCAATGAAGGCCAGTATATATAAGCAATGGTTTTAAAATACATTTTTTCTCCTGTTTCTGGTGAGTCGCATTGGAAATATTGTGTAATAATTATTTAAAGATATTGAATATAGGAACAAACATATCATAAGACCAATTGCAGATTTAAAAGAATACGTAAAAATGTGTTTCATGAATCGTATTCAAGAGCAAGGGTTTTGCGCGTTGTAAAATTCAAGGACAAATCTATTATTATTGTGTGAAATTAATTTTGTTGCATTTTTAACGGGAAAAAGCGTTCGCATTTAGACAAATAAATGCGTAGAATATGGTTGATTGCCAAGTGAAAACAGAGAAATGAAATGCAGATCAAAAATTAGTATTTCTAATAGTTGTATACCTTTCATGTGACCACGTGTATCTAGTATCTAAATTTTATTATATTGGCTTACATAATTTATATTTATATTTTATCATATAACAAGTATGGAAACAAATATGAACCAATAATACTGACTTTGATAAAGCGTCACGTGAGTTACTTGATTGTGATACTAAGTAATCGTAGATATTTGTATAATTTAAGGACTTGTTACCCGTTTTACTTAACTGGCTTTCAGTAATGGTATATTTCTATAAAGTCAATTATGCAAAACAAGTAATAATGCATGTGTATTTGTAGGTATATTGTGCTAATTATATTAAAAGAATAAGCATTTATAATATACTATATGTATATTGCATATTTAATTCTAAAATTTTATTTGTTAAACTCCTCAAATTCAGACATCCTCTCGAACTTCGCCCTCCTATTGGTACCTTAGAATTACCTATTGCATTTATATTTATATAAAATATCTTTAGTTTAGTACAATGTAACAAAATAATAATAATAGATATATTACATTTCAAATTTCAAATAAAATTCTCAAACAATAAAATATTCAAGTGGACATATATGAAATCTAATTAGGTTATTTTATTCCGGTGATTTCCGGAAATTTATTGAATAAGTCAGGAGTGGCCAAATTGCGGCTCGCGAGCCGCATGCGGCCCTCGTCATAGTCGTATGCGGCTCGCGGTCTTATTTAAAAAAACCAAAATATTTAAATTTTTTTGTATACATTTATAAAAAAAAAATTTTATTGCATAGATACGAGGCAATAGTGTACAGATTAATAAACAAAAAAAAAATTTATTTATATGAATAATAAATTAAAAAATTAAACATCAACTTAAATTTGTTTGTGTGGTATTTTTTTCATGTCCACTTTTGTAGTAAGCTTCTTAAGATCTGGTTGAATTGATGTAAGAGTAGTTCTTAGTAATTCTGTGAGATGATCATTAGTCAAATTTTAACGATATATTGACTTAATTATTTATATGTATATATGTTTATCAACTGTTAGCTTTCTTAATTACTTTTGTAGTATAGAAGTACCGATTAGATAATTTGACTCTTAATATAATCTTATTAATACATGTGGCTCGTGTACATAGACATGTTGGCCACCCCAGGAATAAGTACACATGAAATTAATGGGCTATGAAAGATAAAACTATTTTATTAATTTATTTTATACTTAATTATATTTTAAAATATCAAAAAACTATCTGTTATTTGTTCAATTTTTGTATGTATCAATTGGTTATGTTTGGTTTAAGTATTACTTATTATTTATTACTATTTATTTTTGTTTATTTTTCAACTAATACTTTGATAGTGTATAATACTATTGTTTAACCAACAAAAGAATTTACTGAATCTCAATGGTCCAATTGAAATCATATATACTTAAACAACCCTTATAAAGTTATAAAAGTGATGCCTTGCGCACATTTGTAGGCAAAACATTTGTTGCTTATCTTCAAACGCAGAACCAACAGTTAATATATGGTGATGGATGATGATCGATGATACAATAAAGCCATCGCAATTGAAAAAGTCGAAGTTTTTTTCGAAGACGAGGTCAATTGGTCGACACGTACACTGTGAAATACTAATCGTAGAAATCTGTTCACAATTATGATGCTTATAGTGCTAATATATATATATGTTTTTAAATTAAACTAACTAGGGGCTTATTTTCATTCTGTAATAGGGATGCCAACATTTAAACTAGCCAATTTTTTTCATCATAGTAAATAGGTATATATATTTCGGGACGTTTGTAAATTGGTTGAATGTGTATATAAATAAAATAAAATAATTTTACAATGGTATTATATTACTATCGAACAAACGATTTAAAAAAAAAAAAAAAAAATAAAAGTATATAATTTTCCTTTTAAATTTTACACATAGGTCATCAAAGTGGTATGTTTGTAAATTTAACGGCAGGGCAAAAAAAAAAAAAATTAAAATAAGGGTGCCAATGTACACCCTGCCCCCTTCCTAATGACACCCCATGAACATCCCTGTTCATGAATTGAGTACTAGTGTTACACGACCTATCACCTCGTACTACGTGTCTACACGTGAGCTACACGGGTACCGTCGAACTGCGCGTTTTACCGGAAGAAAACAACGGACGGGCCACGTGCCAATTGCTCTGTGGTCCACCGGCCGGTCATCAAGAGGACAACGCCTCGTCGCCTCCGATGGATCCTTTGTCGTGCCCGCGGACTTGGCTGGCGGCGGACGTCGCGAGGTCGAAATGCGATTAAATTTGGCCGGAGAATTGCGTTTCGGGTACAGAAATAGACGTGGGCTATGATTAGTAGCGAATGCGCGCGCATCACGTCCGCCGTGTACCTATACACACACACACACACACACATACACATTCAACGTACACATAAGCATATATACGCGCACAAGTATATCTCGCGGGCTAAGGATCGTGGTCGTCGAGTATTATAATTATAGAAGTCGAACGCGCGCGCCGCGACACACACGAACCGCATACGTTTCACCAGCAAACCCACGTAACACAAGACGCAAGACCGCCGCCGCCATCGCCTGAAGAAGTTAAAGAAGTCATCGGAATCACGGGCAACGGTCTAGTAACATTTAAGGTACATTATGCGCATTATGATCTATACTTGTAGACATGTATATGGATCGAGCTTGTACGGACGATATACATTTCGGTCAAAACCTATGACGAGCGCAGCGGGAATAAAGAGAAAAAAAAAACTAGGCAGTTAGAATCCGGCATCGTTCGGGGCATTGTCTGTGGCTTTTTCATGCCTTTACCGTGTTGTTGCCTGAAAGTATTACATCGTTCACCGGAAACTAGCGCCGTTTTATCCGTTTGTTTACGTGCATAGACACCGTAATACGACACGTGTTCATTTCCGTATAATAATTATTATTGGGATCCGAGGCAGACAAACACCCGTGATCCGATTCGAAGGACGTGCGCAATGTGGATTTTACTTTTAATTGTATGCATATTGCATAATATTACACGAAATTAATGTGAATAGATATCGTTGTGTTTGACATATTTTTACACACTAGAGGGCTGATTAGGAAAAATATAAATTTCATTGTTCCAAATATAACATACATATTATTTCGCGCTTGGGCTTATTATTTTTCGGTCTATACCAGTGTGTGCTGTTGGTGACGGTGTAGCGCGTGTATTTGTTTTAAACCGTTCAAAATCGAATTAGGGGTACCAGAAGCAAAAAGCTTTGTTGTGAATAATTTTTCGGATGCAAACTCCTGCTGTTTCCACCTCGCACTTGACGTGCTTTCGTCCGCGTCGTAGTTACGTCCACTAACATTGTAGCTAATCGGATTAGATTTTCCTCGATCGATAACACCTTTATTCGCATAACATATAAATTATTATTTATTATTATGTGGATCTTAATCGCTTACGTAAATCTAATTTTTAATAACGTTGTGTCCGTCGTCGTAGATAACTGTAGCATAGGTTACATTTTGTAATGACCTACAATTAGTGGCGTAACCAGAAAAATATTTTGGGGTAGATTTTAAATTTTTAATTTTTTTCTCCTAATTAAGTACTAACTTTTTAATTTCAATAATGAGTTCATTAAACATTAGTTAAAATATAATGATTATAATCATTTAGTTAGTTAAAACTGTGAAAATTGTTTAATGATGTTATGATATAACATTACGAGTATACCTATGTCTTAAAATGATTGTATATTTTACAAAATAAGAGAAACATTTTGGGGGGGGAAGTTATAATTTTTTAACAACCCCCTGGTTATAGCCTATAAGCTGCCTATAGTAAATATACGTACTATTATAATAATGACAATTATTTTATTATAATTTATACATGTATGTACTAGTATAATTTTTTTTAACATTACGTTTTGTTTCAAATAGCCAACAGTTACATGCAAATTTATTGTTCTAAATAAAAGAAGTCACGTGTGCTTTATAGGCCAAAAATAAAAATAGATTCTGAATGATGTTTTTTCACTGGTCTACCAAAATTTATAGATTTAAATTGCGTTGTCTAATTGTTCAAATTATATTAACTTTGTAATATCATTATGTTATTATTTATTATTATTTATTACAGTGTAATTATCTCAGATGGGTGCCATATGGAGCCGTCCGGTAGATATACCAGTGATAACTGCAGCTCCAGTAATAACTCATATTCATGTATTTTATAACATAAAATATTTTTAACTTTACGTATTTGGTTTTTTTTATTAGGAATTAGTCGTCGAGTCTTTTGATAGCATTACTGTTGATTCTGAAATAAAAGACCCAGACGAGTTTGATAGGTATTTGTCCAGTATACGTGAACGACGACACGATGCTATTGCATCAATTAAAGCTGAAATGAATCGATTAAAGGAGTACAAAGATGAACTGGAAATGGTGAGAAAAGAAAAAATAGGACTAGAGCAACAAGTCAAAGCTCTTAAACAAGTATCAAACATTAGCAATGACATGTTGAAAATCAGAGAAGCACAGGTGATTTATATATTGAATATTAGTGTAAAACAGTATGCGTTGAACATTTCTTTGATCCGTTTATAACAGGTGAATGATTTAAAAAAACGGTTGCAAGAAATGGAAACGCATGCAGACGAATGTTTAGCCGATCTACGCGTGGAATATCAGAAACAAATTGATAATATTAGAAATTTGCGGCAGCTTTACGAGGAGAGAGCAGAAGCGGCAGCCATGGGCCATGAAAGGGAAATTAATAAAGAGAGAGCCAAAAATTCTCTGCTAGAAGCTAAACTTGCCGAAGAACTTAACAGTAAGCAGGGTATGAATGATTTTATAGCAAAATTGGAAACTGAGGTCCAAGGCAAGCAAGCTGAGTACGAACAAATGAAAGCAAAGTATATGACTACATCAGCAGACAGAATGAGTCTTGCGTCTCAAATGTCTTTGGTCAATAATTTGTTCTCTACTTTATTGTCTGGTGACGAAGGACCTGATTTCGATCGATTTGCTCGGATGCTAGAAGAAAATAGGGAGCTGATATCTGACTTGACTTTTAATGGGGATATTAATGAAACAGCTTCTGTCCTAATGGATATTGCTGGCGACACATTGGAGCGTTCACAAGAAGCAAGTTGTACATCGAATCGGGAAAAAATTGCTTCAAATCTGCCAAAAGTTTGGAGAATACTTGTAGAACTATTGGGTCATTATGACGATAAAACGGCAAATGAGTCAAAACCAGAGGATGAAAACGAATCTAGGGCTGCTACGGTGAGCAGAACATTTTTGAAATTAAAAGATCTCATTCTTGAAAAAAATGCATTGGTAAAAGATATCGGTAGACTGAAAACTCTAAATGACCATTTAGAATCTCGACTTGATCATCAACAACAACGGCTTTCAATCGTTTCTGCTGAGTTATGCAAAGCATGGAATGCCGTAGCCAATCTTAATGCGCAACATCGAAAGCTCCATACTCATGAAAAAATTCTTAGATATGAACTGCAACACAAGAGAACTGTTCTAAATGAATTGAAAAAAGAGTTAGAGTATTGTCGAGAGAAATGGGATCAAGCAAGATTGAAAAATTCACAGTCAGAAGAAGACTGGAAATCTTTGAGGGAAGAATTTTCCCGGAGAAAGTGCAATAGTACATCAGTAGAGAGTGGATTCGAAGATGATGAAATTAGAGTAGCTATCGCTGATAGTGGTGCTTGTAGTGATGAGGATGAGAGTTGGTTAAAAACATTATCTTTGGACACTTCAGAATCAGAAGTTGTAGATGAACCTCAAACAGAAAATAAAACAACTGGAATTAAAAGATTAGAGGAACAGAGTAGAGCATTGCTTAATCAAATGGTGCGTACTTCCCGAACTAGTGACTTTATTACCGAGCGACTAGAGGAATTACAGAGGCAGTATGGACGGTCTGGGCGATCGATCACATCTGAAAATGAAAATACAATTTTAATAGAAAATGAAATACCTGGGACTAGTAGTTCGAATCCAATCGTTTTACAATCAAATAAAGAAATTGTAACAAAAACCGATATAATTGTTTTACAATCGGATGAAAATGGTTTACAATCAAATGAAACTGTTCCACAACCTGAAGAGGAAAGACTGCAACAAAATACATCTGTGTTACGGCCGGAAGAAGATGAAAGACTCCAACGAAGAGCAGCAAGATTAAAAAGATTAGAAGAACAGTGTTTAGGTTTATTCAGACAAGTAAGTGTAACACGTCATTTAAATTTAATATGCTGGATAAAATGAAATAATTTTGATGATTTAGATTAGAAAAACATTAAATTTAGGCGATAGTTTAAAAATATCATTCAATATAATTAAACAAAAATTTATTATTATTATATTATATTATTATGTATTAATTGATGTAGGAATAAATGTAAACAAAAATTTACTACCGTTCACTAATGAAATATAAAATGAATTACATATTAAGAAAATACAAACCTTAAAATATTGCATGTTTTATTTAAAAAATAGAAATCACAAAACTATGTAATTTTTAAAATATATTTCATCAGTGGTGCACACAGGATTTTTTTTCGGGGGGGGGGGGGTCAAGGTAAAAATATAACACATTTTACAATTAGCAAAATTATGTTAATCCTTAATATATTTTGACTTAAATAATAGTTTTGATAACTATTATTTGATAATAGAATAGCATTGATAATAGAATAGACTATTCTATAATTAATGATATTAGGTATTCAATACTAACTCTTCATATTTCAAACTTGTAAAATTTGTAAATTTTTACCTAGACATCGGAGAAAATTTCGGGGGAGGGGGGTTACAACCCCTTAATCCCCCCTGCGGGCATCACTGTATTTCATATATAAACTAAATTGTATACTTCTGTAATGCCTTTCATTTTTCTTATTATCAAAGTTAAAATATGGTTTCTATTTTATGAAAATGTTGATTTTATTTTAAATTAAGCAGGTAGATTAGCTCCTCATTAGATCTATACTAATAAATTGTTTACTTATATTTATATTGCTATAATTTCCATTAAAATCATTATAAAATATGTAGTTTAGGAATAAATTATAAATAAAATTAAAACGATTACCGCTGGGAAATTATGTAGGTTATTTACCTAGTGTATATTTTCGGAATTTTATAAATTCTCCGTATTCTATTTTAAGAGAGGGAGATTATTGTTGGTAGGTATAATTTATTTAAATTTTATAGTCTATGACCTGTCAAAATAAAGCCTATATTGTTGTACATAACTAACTTGCATATCTACCAATTTCTTAGGTTTTACTGTGTTACTTTCAAAAATACATAATATTAATTTATTAGTTGCATAACTATAAGAAGTGATATATTTCCACAGGTGAGTGAGACAAACGCTAGGAGTGATATGATATCTGATCGGTTGGATGAGGTTCATGCTAGACATGTAGCTAGATCCAACGATCGACAGTCAACTTCCATTGCTATCACTGTTCCCTCCGACGAGTCACCTGAAAGTGTTTGATCAGAAACAATTATAAAAACTCGAATGAAACGTTTCATTTATGTATGTATATTTTTGAATCAAAACTACAGAAATGACGGCCAATAAACCATTAAACATGTTACATTTCTGAGAAATACAAAGAATATTAAAAAAAAAAAGAAAAAAAAGTTAACACACAAACACGTTTAACACATAACCTACATTACCTACCATATTTTACTATTACACAAACTCCAATATTATTGACAATCTACAGTGCCACTAAATAGCCATACATAATAAAGTTTTATTAGCCATACTACTATTTTCGCATTACCTACATTTCCATTCAATAGTTTGATACTTAAAATATTTGTTATAATAACTGTAATACTGTAATATTAATTGTTATTTAAAGTATTAGAGTAAGGTTTTATGTTTTAAAGAGTGACATTTGTGATCTTATATAAATATTTTATTGAATTATATTATTACATCGTTATTCTGAATATAAAATATTTGGCAACGAGAACGTTTTTGAATAAAATTACTATTGTTTATTTTTTTATTTCAGACTTTGAAAAGTCAACTTTCCTGAGTTTTTCTCTATTCTTATTATTCAAAATGTCTCTTATTAATGTAAAAATTAATTTCCAATTACGTGTAATAAAAACGTAGTTTACAATATGTATATGCTTATAAGTTTAAAAAAAAATGTGTTAATCGTATATGTGCAAGATTTTATTATTGTTATTAAATATGAATTTATGATATAACATGATTTTTTTTTACACGAATAAGTCATGAACAGAAGGTACAATTATTATTATTATATAAAGTTTCAGACCAATAATAACCGCTGTTTATTTGTATTGCTTGTAATTTAATTTTTCGAAAATTATTAATTATATTGAACATTATACATTTTATTACAATAAGTTAAACGAAATATGTACGAAGAATTGACTAAGAGTGTATGTTAGTCTAAAATTAATATAATTACTACGTTTGTAAATATCTAAGTAGAATATAATATTATAATATATTATGATATCTAAAGAGGATCTATCGTTTCAAACATCATCCTTTAAGTATGTGATTTCTTGCAGTCACAATTTTAAAATATTAGTTTATAAAGAAAAAAAAACACGAAGAAGACGATTCATTTTTCGAAATTCTTGTTGTTTAGTTGAACGATGTCTTGCCGAAGATAAAGTTGCCCAAAGCCACGGGATCTTCGGAAGCGAAGAACTCCACCCAGTATTTAGCGAATTCGTCGTGAGAGACTTGAATTGTGCCGCCCTGTGGTGCATATACAAATAAATATGTATATATAAAATAAAACATTAAATTAATCACATTATTATAATATAGGTAATGAATTTCGATTGAAATTAACAACGTTATTTGTGATTGACAGGTCGCTAATTAAAAACAAAAAAAAAACCGCTTACTATATTAATTACGGTAGCGTGATTAATAAGTAAAACCAAAAATATTTTATCATTTATATTATAATCTGGTTTTGTGTTTTAATACACGGCAATGCGGTATACTATGTAATAAATTTACTCTCGGGAGTAATGTTATTACGGTGGAAAAAAAACAATTAAAACTACGTTGTCCGTAACTGTAATGCAGTATAAGACTCGAAATGAGGATATTTGCACATTGTTCTAGACGTACAATAATAATAATATATACTATAAATAATAGTAATGCAGCATAATAAATGGTATTATAACAAACCACAGCCGACAATGGAAGTCCACGACGCTTGTGGATACGTGTAAATAGTAGGAAACGTTAAATTTTCGTATTAGCCATTATGAAGCGTTATTTTTATTTTTTATTTTGTACCGCGGTATATAATATATTGTTTAGTGATGTCGAGTTTTAGATACTTCGGTTAAGCAAATTCTAAAATTTAGGACCTACCATTCACCTCTTTGCCTAGTATCTAACCCAGAAACTTAATACTAATCTTTACACATTTTCTATATACCCACCATCCCTATTCAAGAGGTGAAGCCACTGTTTCACTTGATCTAATAGTTTGGCACCATTGGGTATATATGTATATAAATATAACTGCCTACGAAGGAATCGTAATGGACTTGATAAATATGTATTCCGTCTTGTACAGGCTTCCGGCTTATCCATTATAATATCCTTAACATCATTTATGACAGGACTAGATGTCATTTCCGTTATAGACAGGTTTCCGGTTCATTCAAGGTCCATTTTTGATAGGTTTCAATGTGCATAGTAGCATAGATAAGAGCGTCGTTTCACCGTCGTTTGAGGATGACAGATCCGGATGTGTTTCGTACTGTTGATACGTACAGCTCTATCACGTAGTACAGTTTTTCTCGAGCAGTCCCAACGAATACCATCGCGATTTATATTGCTATCGTTTTCGTATGCGTTGTTGTTTCATCAAACGACATACGTTCGTATAATATGCGTCGTACTATATTATAACGAAACAATAACGGTGGAACGAGAATAGCGACGATAATACCACGAAATCGAACGCAGCAAAAATCAATAACGGCAAACGATGGAATCGCCATACATTTTAAATAGTTTTTTAGCACACATTTAGTAGTGTCGATTACTGTATAATATTATACTAGTAGATGTTTTTGCATGATACGCGGCAGGTATTTCGCCCGAATCGATTATTACCCTGTCGGTCCTAGTGGTGTATAATTATTATTATTTATTTGCTTTTGAGTAATTATCGTTCTCTTGCAGTTGACTACAATATGAGATAAGCAGCTGTAAACAAAACTCGGAATAGCGTACTACGTGACACGCAGTTATCACCTATAGTAATATTTGATTTAGATTGTTTTGAAGATTTGTTGGTTGCTATTATATTTTTGTTGTACTAAATATGTTGTCTTGGTTTTTGCTTGGTCGATGAAATTTATGCGTGATGAAGCTTCGATGAATTTTTACCGTACAATTACACATATGTATTTAATATTGCGATCAGTACATCTCCAATTCGTAATGCCTTCCATCGTTCCGATAAACATATAAAATTATAACCTATAAATTCGTCCAAGGATTTATTTTGTTCAGAGATAGTACACTCAATATTTTATTTAGTAAATGTGATGGGATGACACACATATGACGTATAAAAACGATTACAATTTAATAACATATTTGATGCTAGAATTCTATTGACAATAAAGCTTGACAAATATTGTTGAATCAAGTCCTGTGTAAGATAATAGCATTTGATGGGTATCTAAAATTATTAATAATCGTCTATACCGTTGCCTGTGAGCATTTAACATTTTATGGTTTTATCATTCGCTGAATGAGATCTCGCGGTTTTGCCTATTTTTGTAACCACTTCAGTGTTATACAATATATCGTTTTGCTGTTTTGTAGTGATATTAACGTTCGTACATTATTATACACGATATCAGTCATCGTTTAGAAATCTAATTTAACCAGCATCGCACGTACCTACTTAACATTTCGCTTAAACCTTTGCGACAGACGGAATGGAAGCCAGACCAAATTAACGGGTGGAGATTTTTAAAATATATAGGGTACATGTTTAAGATTACACGTTACCCGTTTGTATCACGGTTTAAAATGGATTTGATTTTAATTACTTTAACTAAATTATGTAACCAATTTATTTCGAATATATTTTAAACCACGGCTGGTACGTTTAAAAAGTTTAGAAAACTCTGAATTCTAATGCAATTTTTTTATGTTAAGAACGAGAAGGGGAAAAATGACCCGATCGTCACCTTATTTTATGCCAAATCCATTCCTGAGTTGATAAGGCACTGCGGTGTACAATGTTGTATATTATGTACGTGTGAAATCGAAAAGAAATATTATGTCATATATTGCTCGGTGCACACGTGTGTACGAAAAACGCATTTGCGTTCGAACGGGGCAAGTTTTCGGGTAAACGGCAATGTAATAAATAAACGAGCAACCGAAAAAATAACATTTATAACGTACCTCCTACCGATTATAAACGCATTAGGATATTACATTATTAATGTCCATGGATTTTCTTTCTTGTACCGTTTAAGCAGTGAGTGTAATAATTAATATTGTGCACGACGATGCATAGGTATGCTCAGCCATGTAATATTGTATAAACGGATTTTTACTATTTTACTCGGTACTACTTACTGTTTTTACTAGGTTTAATTATTTTAAAAATAAAATAATCGCTACCGACAGTATTATAATGTTTGTTACGACCGAAAAAACTTTTGCACTTGGTTCGAGTTAAAATAAATAAACGACCGGAGCAGTGGATTATCCGAGTATTGTGCGCTACATATACGTAGTTGACGTATGTTACGCATTATAATAACGCAAAACAAGTTTCCGGTCACATCAATTTCCGCTAACGAATTTCCGATGCTATTACGACCATCATGTAGGGCTCACTGCAAAGTTAGTGATTAAATCGTTAAAACGGTTAGCGCTAACCTTTGAGAATCGTCTATATGCATCCGCAGCTTCCGCAGCAGGCACGCCATTATTTTGGCAAACTTCGCAGAATTCTGCTTCGTCAATGGAACCGTCTCCTATAAAACACATATAAAAAAATAAGAAATATTACACTAATGATTTTTGTCGAATCCTTCAAAAGCTCGGACTCGGGGTTTATATTACACATTATTCTTTATAAACAGTTGTTAGTTACACGTTATAGAAAATAATGTTAACCTATATATAAATGCATAAATGGTAAACAGTCTTACTATTATCATAGACTTATTGTTGAGAAGTAGGGGAGACCGGGGTACAGTGAGACATGGGGAACAGTGAGACAAGATTCATAATTCGCGCCAAATTAAATATACGTTAGTATGATAATAAAATGAATTGATGTTTATGATGTTATAAACATTTTAATCTAGGAATGAATGAGCTCCAATAACTTGATAACCTGTTATCAGCGTTTTACTGTTTACGCACGTCGATTGTTTGATTACAATTTTCATTATTTTTTTTTTTTTCATTTTTGTTTTTGAATATAGGTAAGTAAATTAAATATTATTATAAAAACCATATATAGTTATGTGTTTTAAGGTATTTAACTATATTTAACTATATGTACTATAGGTACAAAAGAGATTTATTAAAATTTGATTAAAATATTTCTTTGGTCGACAAAAGATACTGGATATTCAACTTTCTCAATTGTTAAAAATTAATAAATTTTGTAGTATTTGGTATTTTTAATATATTGTCCTGATTTCGCAGATTTTTAATTTAATAGTTTTGTTCATTGGAATCTCGGTCGATCCTCTTGTTACTAAAATATTGGGCTGCTTCGCATTCCCAACATAAATTGATTCGTGCAATGATACAAAAATGTGTTCATTAAATGGATAATCTCCACCCACGGATATGCTGTTTGCGTACAAATAACTTTGAATAAAACTTGTAAAATAAACGATTCAGCATACGATTTACTGAGTGAAATTCGTTTGAATTTTAATAATGTGTGCGGTGATATGGAAAAGAGGTTCGGAATCCTATGGACCGCGCTTAACCCTTTATATACTTCAACTACCATCTGAAACCTTCGAAGCGTGATGGAAAATGTTTGCATTGTTTTGATTATGAACCAGGAGTTAAAAAGTTGTTTTACAATTCACAACATACATTGTAGTTACAGTTCTGTAGAATAGCATGATAAAAACCATATTGTTTTGATTGTAATAGTAAAAGTTAAATAACATTATTTGTCATCATATTTTAGTTAAAATATAGATAATAGTTAATAGATAACACATCAGTTTAAATTAATTATTGACACAATATTTTTAATGCACTAGAATCTAATGATTAGATTAAAATTGCTGGGCGAGGTACATTTTTTTAAATACTATCTTAATATGGGTTCGAATAGATCTAACTTTCCGTGCATCTAATATTTTGAAAACTTTTCGTTCGAATACATGACACAGAATAATATAAGTAATAATAATAATAATAATAATAATAATATACCCACTCCCGGCTATTGAGATTAGATGCCATAATTAAAATTATGTTATGCTCAATTAGGAACATTAACCTATCTTATTAGTTGAATTTGCTTTTAATACGATTAAATGGAAATTTATTATTTAGTACAGTACTACGGCAACCCATCTGGGATAATGAATATTCAATTAGTAGTTAGAAAATGTTAAAATTATAGTTTTACATTTAGAAACATTTAGTTTTTGAAATTTACATTTAGTACTGTGATTAAAATTAAATATGACGTTTAAAATGTGTTGTTTATCGACAGGTGACAGTTATGTACTATATTTAGATAACTTATATGAACAAATCGTAACGAATTGAATTGGAAATAAAAAATCTTGAAATAACAACATAATTTTTCCTGTTTTATATTTTCAAATCGTGTTACCGTGGTGGTATAAAGACCTAGGATTTCAAATCTATAATTAAGTAATATGATAAATTCGGATGGTTCATAATTTTTCTCGAAGTTATGACAAATCTGAAATTTGAAAATCTGCAAGAAAATTCCCCGATGTAATGTAATGTATTACGCATGACATACAGAATTGTGTACACAGTAAAAGTGAAAATATTTTATATCCATTAATTAGATACAACAGTAACGAAATAATTTAATATGTTTTATTTGAATAAAAGTCGTATGTAGATTTAATGTACGAATATTTGAATTGTATAGATTTCCACGAATTTTTAACTGCAAATGTTGTAAACGTATAAATTAACGTTTCTATAATATAATATTTTTTGCATTAACATTTGTCATCACACTAAGCCTTAAAAGTTATAACAATACATTTTAAAACGCCTTTCATTTCCCTTCCCGAACAAAAGTCAAATATTTCAATTTGCAATGTTATTATTTTTATATTTTTGTTGTTCTAAGTTTGAAATGATTATAAAATATTTCATGGTTCAAAAGCTTTACAAAAAGGTGTTTGGATGTATTAGAAATCTTCACAAAAGAAACAGTATGAATAGTATAAAAAAAACTTTTTCCATATTTAGAATGGTTTATTTTTTCTACTAGTAATTGCATTATTATTAATACATCTTACAATTACCGTGTAGTAAATAATATCTTTAACCATTTGCACGGAAGTGAAATTTCAGATATTTTTAACGAGCTACGCATTCGTATATAATACATCGGATTATTCCATTTTATTTTATTACCTATATATGTTTTTCAGAAATGTTGTGTGTTGGTATCTAAGTTTTTTAATAACTCGTAACGCTACATTTTTTATCATTTTATGGACATTATCTAATTTTTATCTATTCTGGTACTTAGTCATTAGACTTGGATTTTAATACAAAATTTATGTTTTTAATAGCAAATCTAGCTGATGCAGAATAATTTTCTAAAATGATTGAAGTATCTTGGCATAAAAATTTAACACGGGATAAGTACGTTGGATCGTTTAAAGTGTAGATAGAAATTGTATGTGGAGTGGCCGAGAAAAAAAATCGTTGATGCTCATTATTGTTGTTCCTTTCGACTTTAATACCGGTTAACAATAGAGTTGAAAAAGCTGTACTAAAATTTCATGTATACTCTTAAACACTTAATTCTTAGAATTACAAATTAAAGTATAGAACAGGCTTTTAAAAAAAAAAAAAAAATCATTTTGTGTGCATATTAAAATCGAAAAAATATATAATAAAAAAAATATTAATCATTATACCTGAAGTATCGACCAGATCAAACATGAAGTTCATGTATTGCGTTTGCCATTCTTGAGGTGCGCTTGGGTTTTTGGAAAATTCGTCCCACATTGCGCACCATTCATCTTGTGTTACCTATATGTACGAGAAATAAAAGAAAAAAATCAAAAAAAAATCAAGTATCACTGGTATATAAAAAACAATGTTTATTTCCTATAAAATGTTCGCACCAAGCAATAATAGAGTAATTTTGCATTCGTATAAATGTGTATTTTTACTGCTGATTGTTCTTTCGTTTATTGCGCGATTGAGCACCTAGGGGAAACTGAAAACACGATTTATTGTAAAAACATCTCGATACCCGTTTACTTCCCTAGAGATTTTCTGAATTCTTCTACTTTGATATCCTGTAATTACTTGTGTACTGATCAAATATTTGAATTTATATATTATTTAATTGAGCAATCCGTACTTAACAAATGTTTTCGCTAAAAGATATCAAACTCCTATTTATCTACTTGTGCCAGTTCTTCATAATAGTTTAATTCATATTTGAATTATAAAATATAAAATATGTACAATGTGTTTATTGTGTTTATTATATATATATATATATATATATATTAATTTCACCTAATATAATATTGATTTCTTGTATATTATTAAAAATAGAGATTTTTTTTATGGAACTATTCATAAAAATATTTTAATCCAGGAAAAATTATCAGTACAGTTTGTTTTTTAATTCAAAAAATTTTTAAATAAATAAATTCGTTTAAAAGAGAAATCAGTGAAAATTATAATTTGTCATTTATTATTTTTACCATAATAGATAATGATATTGTTTTGGGTAAGTTGTATTTTAAATAAAATATAGTTTCATTAATATAATTAATAACTTATTCCAAATAAAAACACTGAAATCTCACGGAATTGATTTAAGTAAATAAATCGAAACATATTATTCGATCATTAGTTTTATACTTGTATAGTAATTTAGTGTATAATTAGTGATGTTTTAATTTCAAAATGAAAGGTTAATATCACTATTATATTTAATTGTTGAGAAAAATCCATGAAGTTATTACTACATTACCGTACATGGTATGTAAAATATTTTACAATTAAATTTAAGTTGTTTTTGTAACCCTTATTATAAAATACACTAAACGTAATTCTAAAAACCAATACGGACCATTATAATAATTACAGGGATAATGAAATAAATGACATTTTAGTGATGTAATAGAAATAGTTTTTACACAGACAATATTTTAAATAAGTTTTAAAGAGTTATAATGTGTATATAATAATATATGAGTAAAATGTTTCAACGATGTACAAGGTACTTTTAAATTAGTATACATACATAATCAATACGGTTATTGAAATTAACATTAATCAATTGTATAACGCAAATGGGTTTGAAAATGGAAATTATGTATTTAATGGCAATATTAATTGTATCTAGCGTAGAACTATTTTTATATAGATCTCAATCGAATCAGAAAAATATTCAAAATATGTTCAGAGAATTCTTAATTTACGTTACTTAATTTGAGTTATTATTCATTATTTCACATTCCATATTAACAGGGAACTGGTATCAATATTGAAAAGTCTATATCAATATTTTTATATTCTAAAAATAATTTTTTTTTCAAACCAATTGATAAGCTACGATTAAAGCAAAAAATTATGCTCAGTTGTTGATGATAGGCTTAACTTTTTAAAAATACTAAATATATCACTTAAACACTTGATTTTAAAGGTACTTGAATACTATAGAGGAAAATCTAGTTTGAATAGACTTTGTTTAGCAAGACTGTACTAGCTGTGTGTTTATTGTTTAATATTATTTAATTTATATGTGCACTGTTTATTGTTATCTTGTTAACATAATGTTAACATGAATTTGTGAAACAAATTATGTTTATTTTACCTGACCATCTTGATCTTTATCAGCACCAGACTGCAAACCATCCCAAACCTTCAGCAAACAAGATCGAGTTTTTTCTACTTTTTCCGAATCACCGCTCCAGCCTCGCAGATTACAGAATCTCTGAAAAATAAAATAATGATATTTAAAATTATACTATTATTTATATAAATGTCAAAATACAATACAAAAATAAGTATTTAATAGAATTTACTCTTCCGGAATAAACGATGTATGTAATGGGTTATGTTTGATTGATGGAAACATTTTTATTTCTTCGGTATAGCAATAGGTGTGTTAGATTTTCTATTCCATATTAAGTCTATGGACAGGAATTTTATCTGATAAAACCACAGCAAACGTCACAAAATGAGTAATTAATTGTGTGATTGACTGGATGGCGTAATTGTATATGATTGATATTAAACATGTAATCGTGTACGTACATTTACTTGATGCAATTTGTTTAGATATAATAAAGAAATCGAAAAATAAAAGATTTATGGTTTTCATTTCTTACTTAAATTAAAAATGCAATGTTTTGTCTAGGTTAGGTATAATACATGTATAATCTTTATGTTTCAAAGCATGCGAATGAATTTATGTAAGGTTGAACAATATTGTTAGAATTAATAACAGATATGAATGTGGAGCAAGATAGAGTTGTTCAAAATTGTAGATCTTGAATAATGGATGGAAACTCTTGGTATTGCAATATGTTACATTTTTAA
The DNA here is from genome assembly GCF_003268045.1 of Sipha flava. Lineage (NCBI taxonomy): Eukaryota > Metazoa > Arthropoda > Insecta > Hemiptera > Aphididae > Sipha > Sipha flava. The sequence continues at coordinate 76,517 of NW_020273610.1, forward strand.
GTGAACAATTGATCGAAATAAATTCTAGTTATTATATGCGATATTGATCAGTATTTTATAGCGTTTAAATTGAATAATGTACATTATACTCATTGATTTTGAATTTTCATGTTATACGATTTCAATATTAATGTTTTAATAACTGATCTGTAAGTAATTAAACTGAACGCAAACTATTAAAACTTGGTATTTAAGTTTGTGGTTTTAACTGTAAAATTTCTATATTTTTGACAAGATCGATGCATAATGAACAAAGAGATAATATATAAATAATAGAGTATTGAACCACATTACCATGTAGACTAAAAACCAAAGCTCTATCTTTTTTTACAATAATGGTAAAGATTAACAAAAGGAAGTATTTTCTGTTAAATTATTTCTTTATTTATTTATTACTAGCATAATTATTTAAGGTAGTGGTAGACAGGGAATATTCGAAAACACTAATTTTAGATCTATTTGAGAGATTATAAGAAGTACTGAGACGTATTAAGTTTTTAATATTTTATAAACATAAAAGTTTTTCCTGAATAATGGTACAATATTAATCTACTTTTAAGGAATTCGAAAGAATTAAAAACAAATGGTTAATCATCAAATTAATAATAAATGCAAATTGTTATTCAAATACTTCAATTGTATAATAAAATGGTTTTTACTATACAGTCATAAACGCTAAAAAAATTATAACAAATTTTTATAACTTATTTGCGTTGAGACATGCGATTTGAATTCTGATTTTTTGTTGGTTTTTATGATATAAAAATGTGTATTTTTATGAGTTTTTAATTTTTTTTAACTTAAATAAACACGCGCATGCGCAGAACATTTTTTTTCTTAAATGGCAACCACTTATTTTAACCACTAATTATTTTTTGCCTATTTTTTTAAATTCATTTTGCTACCTAAACCAACTTTCTAAGTTCAAAAGTGACCAAATTACAGCAATTTAACCAAAAAACTGTAAAATGCACGTGATTTTAAATTTTTTTGACTGTAACTCTGAAAATAATTATCCTAGAATTGTTAAGGCTTGATATTTTCACTCTTATTTATTAAAGTGATATTTAAACGTTATTATAATTTTATCTACTGTATAATTTTCACTTTAATTTGGATATGTATTATAACTTATTGCAAAAAAAACGTAAATAAGCAGTCATATTGTTTATTTCGTGACATTTAATGGATCTAATGGATTTAATAATTATTAAAATAATAATAGATTTAATGAAATTTAATTGGAATTTATCAATAATGAACAATAAGTTTAATTTTTATTCAAGTTATATGTTAATTTATTTTATTGATTAATTTAACGTATAAATTGTTCAATTGTCCTCCGTGAACAAAATATGATTCAGCGCGCCGCATGAATTCTTTATTTTTTGCAGCAGTCATTTTTTCATCAATCAGTTGATTGCAATGATATTTATGATATTTTAAATTGGAATAGAAACGTAATCTAATACTTATTGTATTTTATCAAGCACTATAAAACTAAACATTAGACACCTTCCTTAAAGTAAACGTTTATCTTTATGACAATTTGATACAAAATTAAATATGATGAAATGTTTATTTATACAAACTGATCATTTCGATATTTTTCATCGTCCAAACACGTGTGTTACTCCGTGATTAATATGAATCATTCCGAAAAAGTTAATATGTTATTTATTTATTGGGAGTGTCGAAAAAATGCATGTCGCTATAGGTGAGTTTCGGCCCAACAATATCATTAATGTGTTGGAGACCGGTGAATTACGGCCCGGTCATATTTTATCACTAAGTTAATTGCGGACCGAGGTTAATTCGCCATTCTATGTCCATTGGTTTAACGTGCTCTCCTACTGAAGTTGTTATAGATTTTGAACAAGCTATCCACAGTACTGCAGCAAAAGTTTTCCCTAATATAAAAATAAGAGGATGTCGATTTCACTTATGGCAAAGTTGATGGAGGAAAATTCAAAGTTTAAAATTCACGGAAATGTATAACATAAATACAGATGAATGTTATTATTTCAAATTTTTTTTTGGTTTGCAATTTTTGGATTCTGATGTCATTGATTGTTTCGTGAATGAATTTTTAGCTATACTGCCTGCTAAAGATGATCGGGTTGTACAATTTACCGACTATGTTTTCGAAAACTATATATCCCCGGACGCCATGTGTCCTCCAAATTCATCGTTCTACTTTACTCATCCTAATATCTATAATTGTATTAATGTGTTAATAGAAATTCAATCAGAAACGTATACCAAATGTAGAAGCAATGGAATAAAAACGAAGAAAATATGTGAAAAAGAAGCATGTATAAGACAACAAATGACAAAGCTAGCACAAAAAGAAATAGAGTGGTTTGATTTCATTAAATTATTAAGTTTTAAGTTTTTGCGCAACCAATAATCTAAAAAAAATAATTTTACTATAAAGTACCATATATTTTGCTATTTTTACATAAATAATAATAAAAAAAAAAACAAATTTTTGGGAGATGACTCTGCCAACCTCCTCGTAGTATCTTCTGAGTACCCCTGATAGGCTAATATGATGTGATAAATAAAATTTGGCCGCATACTCCTACGTCTGTTTCATAAATACGGGTCGCAACTCGTATTTAATTTAGGGATTGGGTCGCAACTCATCAACACCGGTATTGTTCACGGAAGATAACAATTTGAACAATTTATACGTTAAATTAATCAATAAATAAATAAACTTGTAACTTGAATAACAATTAAACTTATTGTTAATTATTGATAAATTCCAATATATCCATTAAATGTCACAAAGTAAACAACATGCCAGCTTATTTACGTTTTTCTGCAATAAGTTATAATATGTATCCAAATTAAAGTGAAAATTATGCAGTAGATAAAATTATAATAACGTGTAAATATCACTTTAATAAATAAGAATGAAAATATCAAATTTTAACAATTCTAGAATAATTATTTTCAGAGTTACAGTCAAAAAAATTTAAAATCGCGCGCATTTTACAGTTTTTTGATTAAATTTCTATAACTTGGTCAATTTTGGACTTAGAAAGTTGGTTTAGGTACCAAAATTCATAAAAAAAAAAAAAAAAATAGGCAAAAAATAATTAGTGGTTAAAATAGGTGGTTGCCATTTAAGGAAAAAAAGTTGTACTGCGCATGCGCATGTCTATTTAAGTTAAAAAAATTAAAAACTTGTAAAAATACACATTTTTATATCATAAAAACCAAGAAAAATCAGAATTCAAATTTCAGGTCTTTACGCAAAGATATTGAGTGTTCTCAGTTAGCGTTTACACACTGTAGTAACTATATAAAAAATAAAAATTTATATAATATATTTTTTATTAAATATCTAAATTTTTTTTATTTCGTTTAATATTCGTAATATTTAACTAGGACAATTAAAATAAGTCAAAATTAAATTTTTTATTTGTTTTCACAATAATAAATAAACAAAACTATTTTGGCAACAACAAGATTTAAATAAACACTGATGCAATTTGTTTAAATGTAATGGAATTTTAATACTACATTAACTTTATAATCTTTATTAAAGCACAAAAGATTTATTTTAAGTACGAGGAACAAAAAGGTTCTTTAGAACAAGTGTATTTAAAATCCAATTCTTTATTTTTCTCAGTTTCGTCATTTCATTAAGTAAGGAATGGTTATCTTATTCCTTTTTCATTCAGTCTTTTTAACTGGGCATTACAAAGTTCAACATACTTTTATTACAATCGTTTTATGACATTCGAAATACATACAAAAGACATACAAACATAGTTGTGTTTATTTTACTTATTAATAGATTCTAAAATATTTTATCAAGATATGAAAACAATAGAGTCTATCGAAAAAAAAAACAAACTAAGCGTATATATACCATTTATTTCCTTGTGAATTGTCATGACAATATTATTCACAATATATATATCTGTAAATGTATAAATTTGAACAAATAAAATATTGATTTTTATTAGAATAATCGAGGGAATTGGTAACTTTTTTTTGTTAGGTTAGCCTAATTTTTGTAGTTATAGAAGATGTATTATCTAACATTTTGAATATAAAATAAATTATATATTATATTACATTTGGAAAACGATTCTGAGTATGGGATGGTTTTTATGCAGATATGCACGTTTTTAATTTTAGATGTTTGTATTACAAAATTATGATTTAAAAGTAAATTTGTTTAACATTTTATTAATATTTGGAATTTTAATAAAAAAAACTATAAACTTCATTAAAATAAATCTAAAAATAATCTAGTTATACATTTATCGCGTTATAAAATCGAATTACAAATAATTTCAACATGACGTGTTGTATATTTGATATTGGTTAAAGTTTGATATGGCTTTAAAACAATACAAACTAATCTTTTCTACTAAAAACTTTAATTGGAGAGTACCGTTAATTATTCTACAAATCTAATTAGTGATTGGTATACTGGTTTTTTTTATAAAGACTTAAAATTTAAATATTTCATAATTGAATCTACTAACTATAAAAATAGATACCTAACATTGTTTGATACTAGTTTAGTTTTCTAGTTCTGAATATTGTTAATGCTTCATTATCGCATTTGATATACGATTCATAGTTTATTATTAAAAATAAATACATTTTTCCCAAAGAATTAAATTGAATTCTGTTTAATTAAAAATTATATTAAGGTTAAATTTTTAATATTTCTAAAATGTTCTATTTACTAAAAAAGTGAACTAAGAAATTCAATTTTTATCCTTTTAAGTCTATATGAAATAATACAGTATTATTAATATTATGCTAAGTTCATATATTTTAATAACAAAATTAATACATATATTTATAAAATTTATAAATTAATTATAACATTATTCAATAAATTATGGAAAACATTCTTAGTAATGTAATTTTGATTTAGTTACGAAATTATCTACTGCGATAGTGAGGAGAGAGGTGATTTTCGGATAATTTACATACATTTTCTTGAAAACTATTAAAAAACTCAAATAATAGGATTTTAAAACCATCTCATGGATTCAATTTTAAAAAAATTTAAGAGAAGTTTTATGATTTTTAAAGTATATTTTTTACCTGAAAATTAATAAATTAAATGATAAAATCAAAACAATTTTTTAATATACAGTTAAACAAATAAATATTTTACTTTACTAATTATAATTCACGATCATTCTAATTTATAATTATCATTAAATCACAATTTAATCTGTCAGTTTTAATTAAAACAAAAGTTAAATCATTTTACATGAATATAAGTTATATTAATAATATTAGTATTTGTTGTCGTAGAAATTTTAGTTGTTAAGCTAATGGAAGACTTCTACCCCCCCTAAACTTTAACGGTCTAATTTAATTTGAGTTTGACTCTTACCTTGGTTTATCTAAAAGTTTTGGAGGGCTGAATAGAATCTAATCTATTTTATATTATCAATTTTTCATTGTTGATGAAAACAGTAAATATTATAAGTAAAAGTGTAACTAATTAAGAGAATATGTTAAATTACTAATTATTCAATATTCGATTCACTAGTTCATAACTTACGTTGAAATTAATGTAATATTACGTCATTTATCAAATTAGTCGCAATAAAAAGTAATTTATTACGATTGTATTTAATTTGCTTAATACGGTTGTTCTAAAAATTAGTAATATCATTAAATAGAATTTATAAAAAAAAAAAAATTGTCATCATAATGTATAACAGTGGTCACGTGTCATAACAGCTAATTATACGGTCGCTACTCAATATAACTTAATATAGGAATATATTAAAATAATGCGAGGAAACTATTAAATTGAATTGTATTTGTTTCTAACAAAACTAGTGTTCATGCTCGGTTTATTTATGCACTCTGAAAACTCACGTATACAAATCATTTATCCCTATGCGTACACATTTTGTTTAAAATAACAAATTATAAAACCAATAATGTATTAGTAGCAATGAATTAATGGAATGAAAACAACGATTACGTTGTTATAAGGTAGATTATGTACAAAGTGTATAAACCTAAAATATAACATGATGTATAGTTTTGAAATTATTAATAATGCGTTATGTGAGATATGAATAACATAGATATTGAGGAACTATAGTGGTATGATAGCAAGGCGTCATGGAATGAGACGAAGAGGAATGTATAACCAATGAAGGTTTTTGGGATTCTCCGGGATTTCAGTATCATTTTTAATATATTAAACACATTCCATCAATAAAAAATGTATAGTCAATAGATAAAAACGATAAATCAAAATAACCCTCATAAAATATCCACCTTGAATTACTGGGCATCAAAAATTAAATATAGGTATAGTATAAAATTATTTTATTATTTAATTACATAGTCGATAATATTATAACTTTTTATTTTAACATATAAAATGTTTTGTACCAATTTAAATTTTATTATTTTAAAAAATCTAAATAAGAAAAAACCGTATTTTATTCTGACACGCAATGACCGATGATGCAAGTAAAAATGATTTACCGCTGATTCTTATGTATATGTTGTGTTATGCTTGTGAGCAAAGTTCTCGTCGGATAAATTTACATGATAAATTATTTAACGTTGTAATCGTAACATAAATTACCGTGGATAAGTTCATAATAATAATCTGAAATATAATAGCACAAGGAACCAAGCGGCGTATCGGTTTAGCTTAGACGATACATCGCAGAGTGTCGTTGAAGCTAATACTTTATTTAATACTTAAAAGTTGTTGGGTTCACGTATATTCGTATGAGAAAGATACATGATTTAAATAATTTAAAGTTGTATTTTCCGAGCTCTCTTGGTCTCAACTTGATGTCGTGTTTTCTATTTTATCTTGTGCATATTGTGTAAGACTTACGTAAACGTATATATTAAAAAAACTAAAAAGTAGAAGCCATGTGTATTATTAATTTATGAAATTTGGGGGTCTAATTAGTATCTAAATCATACATTCAATCTTGCTCTGGGGGTGGGGGATTTAACAAAAATAATCGTTAGCTTTTTTTTTTCGTTTCACAGATAAATAAGATAAATAACTGCTATAAATAGATATTATTTTATACAAATTTTTACCAATTCCAGTTTATTTTTACATTACAGTAAATTAATAGCTATTGAAATATAAAAACAGCATAGTTAACAAAACTTTTCAAACACCTATCAATATAATTATTTAATTATCATAATATTTTTATAGTTGTATATTTTAAGTTCAAAGCGTAATAATAAAACTACAAATATATTACACGTCATCAATATTAAAACAATTTTTTTTTTTTTTGGCCCTGAGGGGGTTTGAACCCGGACACCCCTCCCCACGTATGTAAGCCACTGGGTCTAATATTGGTGCACTGTGTGTAACTTATTGCATATAACTCCGATAACGATATGCGACGTATTGATATACGTATTTGCCCGTATAAAACAATCACGACACATGGAATCCGTATTACTATAATACGATGAATACGCGTTTCCGTTGCACAAGTTCATTAAAAATACATTTATCGTGAAACGTTGTACAATATACCACGCGTAAACACAGTGGTAAATGTTCTACGGAGATGATTATTGTATATATATATATATATATATATTATATAAGTGTGTTTTCAACTCGGTATCGTCGTTACAGTTTGACCATTATCGTTGAAATCCACAAGTGTTTAAAATTTCGAGGCGATACCGAGTGAAGAGCAAAAAAACGCTTACTATATATATATATAAGATTTTGAAATAAAACGCGGCCGGATGGCGAGATACTTAGATTCTTATATTATATGAAAAAAGGGGCGGCAACGGGGACTGTTGTTAGTTGTATATTAAAACTCAGGCGTTTTCACTCATTAATCTTTTTTTGAATCCAAGACCCTTGTTTTAAGAGCGCACCCCCTGTCGAATTTACACGTAATTTTAACTGAACAGAGGATTTACTCCTTATAATATGTTGTTGTGGACGCCCCTACTTAGAAAGAAAACCCACCATCTACCTCCTATGACAACAACCGACTGAAGATCCCGATTTATTATTATAATATTCTGGAGGAAATCACCTAGTCTGTATATTTCGCTGAAATCCCCCTCATAAAAGTCTTTGCAATGTTATTATAATAGTTTACATAGGCCGTTGACAAATTGAACATTATTATAACGCCTTTTCATTTGTTGTTTTTTCTTTTTTTCACCCCGCATTAAATCATTTTCCGACATTAAACATATATATCGGATATATATTTTTAACGAAGCGATTTTTTTTTCGTTTCATTACATTATTATTATTTTTATGGTTTTTTTTGTGTTGGCATTTATTTTTAGGTTATTATGATTAAATTATCAGAGAACAAAAAAATGGAAGAAAGAAAATTGAAAACCGTAGATTATTTGTAGCATTGATTTGTGAGCCATGCTCTGCAGGTGTTGCATGTAAACACTATTAGATCAGTATTTATTATGCTGGAGAAATGCAAAAAAGAAAAAAATAATGTTTGTCGATGCCTTCAAGAGTAGGTACCGCTGGAGCAGTTGACGAAATCATGAGGGTGGAACTTAGCGCGTCGTAATATATCCGAACATTTCCCCGTGGACTTTTGTTCTAACAATGCTCATTCATTATAATAGATTTTCAATACAAACGGTTTTCACACCAACTTATCCTGGTGAAAAACTGTACTACGTCAGTTGTATGTAGTGACGCGGCAGAATAAATAGTTTATTTACTATATTGATTTTGTACGGTTTCTTTAACGCATTGCACACTTATGGTTAGAACGTTTTAACATGACCTACACATATCAAGTATTGCTCATTTACGGAGAAATATTTTCTTGGCACATCCACTTTTGAATTTTAATACGAAACCAAGAACCTTTTTTATGCATCATTTGTGCTGATTTATACTGAAAGTTTCAATATTTGTGCTTTTGAACTTTCCGTTATACACATTTTTTACTTAGGGCATACTGAAGAAATAGTGCACCTCCATTTTCATATTTAAAAAAAAATTGAATGGTGCCATTGATCGATTTATCTTTTTGCTGGTTTGTGCTGAAAATTCCGACATTTATGCTTTGAATTTAAGAAGATTTTAAAATGTGATTATGATTGCTTTTAAGATTAAAAATATTTTCTTTAAGGGTAGCGGGGAAGTGATTAAACCAAGTTTTAAAATTTATAAAAATTATTAATAAGGCGTACTTCCAGTTGAAATAATTTATATTTAGTTTTATTGAAAGTTAATTTTAGTCGTATAAAGACATCTGAATTTCAGTATTTAAATTTTAAATTGGATTTACAGTTTTGTTTTAATATATTTTATTTTCAATAAAACTAAAATTATATTAGAACAATACTTAAAATAAAAAAAAAAATAAAGGATAACTTATACCATATATAATTTTTTATAAAACTATGTCATATTGTATTTTAAACACAAAATATGAATCATATTTTATGAACTATTATTTTTTAATCACTGAGCATGATAATACAATAAACTCTTTATCTTTTAAAATTACTAGAAACTAATAAAACATTTTGACTACCCACCTACAAGTTATGTCTGAAAACCCATTGTAATTTAGTTTATACGAATATACTACGGATTAATAACAGTTTTGTTTCATTAGTATTTTATTATAAACATTTTTTTTTTAAATTCTTATTTTTATGCGAACTAGTGCTTATAATAGCGGTTCGCAAAGTGTACGTTTCAGCGTCTTGGTGCTATTTGATATCTGTACAGGGGTGCCACTTCACCATGAATTACTATCTGGTCTAAAATGTTTCTTAAGAATAGTCATGCTATGACTTGGGGAAGGGCAGCCTGAAATAACCTTAAATTAAAAAGGGCAGTCGAAGAATTTTGAGAAGCACTGGCTTAATATATGATAGTAAAAATGTTCACAATAGAAAGAGTAAAGTTGGTTGTTATGAAAAAAATATTATATGTTTAATTTTGACTATAAATGTCTATACTTAATGACAAAACTTGAAGTTTATTTTTACAAACACACAAACCTTTGGTGACTCACATTGTTTTTGTAAATACATATTTAGAATATAAATATTTATTAAATAAGTAATTTCCATTGCAATCAATTCACTTACATCTGGATTCTCAAAATTAAATTATACTACTCCAGAAATTATAGTTCACAAACGATCTTCTCAAACATTATTTGAAGATAAGTAAGTCTGAATATTATATACTTGTAACTTTATTTTCATTAGCTTCTCAATTTGATTTTGAGTATTGCTAATACATTGATATACGTTTATGCACAAAAGATGCATTATTAAAATGTTTAAATATGAAAATGGGGATGCAACCATTTCCCCGACACCACCTAAAAAAAACTTTTATATCTCAGAAATTTCAAAACAATAAATGTTGATGCTTTCAGTATAAAATATGTACAAAAAAGAGTTTTGGTTTCATTTCAAATTCAAAAATTGGGCATCAAGGAAATGTTTCTCATTTATAGTACAGTTTTTCCAAGTGATCTACTGCGCGAATCAGTAGCGTAGTTCATTGATGGAATATTACAAAAGCCTTGATCATAGGATATTTATGTGTACTTTATACTATTATAGTATATAGAGGGTATACGTTAAAAATGTATACTCATGTATCAGATTTTCAACAAAGTGCACAATTTAAGTGTTAAAAGTTAAATTATATAAAATTATATGAGTTTATAGGATAGTATAATATCTATGACTGTTAAAAATAAAAACTTTAGATCAACTTTTAATTATGTTATTTACATTGTTTGAGAATTTGGGCTCGTAATTTTAAAGTAGGCAGATGATATATTTGTCTGAGGTCAGGATTTAGTAGTAATTTCATGTGCATCATTCTTTATTAATTCAACCGATGGAGTTGCTGAAATAGGTATTGTCTATTTTCATGGTGTATTATAATTATAAAATTAATTCTGCGTTGATATTTGATAAATTACGATAAAAATGTATTTATTATAACAATATGTATTATTGCTTGACCTTAGGGGGGTAATACACTCTCTAAACATTCTCCTTGTGTACGGTCATGTGCGTGAACTTGTATATTTCTACATTTGTTTGATATTAGTATTGGATGTAAGAAAACGGGGAAACATATATACGAGCAGTAATGAGGCATAAGTTATAACTTATCATTAAGAGCATTGAACTAATAGACGGAATGAAGTGCGATTTTAGTATGACAAACCGCAGGGTTTTGATAGTAATTATTAGTCAAATGGATTGAAATGTTCGGGTATGATCTTGGTGTCTGAAGTTAGGGCCCGATCGACCAACAAACGACACACCGTAGGGTCCAGATCGGCAAAAAATAACAAACCATAGGAGTGCTCTACACACGTTTCATGTGACAATAGGGCTGATTGAGCGCAAAATTCTATCCAAAAGTCGTTGTTGACGATTTGCGCACATACAAATGGTAAAAAGTATAGTTACATTTGTGCAAAGACCTAACATCAGGTCTTATCTATGATGGGAGCGCGCATAGTCGTAACACCGCGATTGCCTACATAAAACATGTACAGAGTGTGTACAACTAAAGTATTCGTTTACACACGTGCGATATGCATAATATACGTATATATTATGTACACTCTAAATGTTTAATATTCTTAACGGGGACTGAACTCGTTATGATATCCGGGTGCGGCCCCAAAAGTGGTTAAAAGATTAAATAATTATCTAAATCAGCAGCTGATGTTCAGCTTTCGTAAGTTTTAAACACACTTTTCGAGTAGAAATTTATGGCTATCTTTTACGGTAAAAATCTAAAGGTACTGTAAACTTTATTTTAGATCCATAGTTATCTGTTGTTTTAGTATATACAATATTGTATGCACATTATTTTAAAAACGGTAAAATAAACGTTTTAGGTAAAAACAAAAACATAAATTATTACAAAAAGTTGAAAAAAGTCGTACAATTTTTCTTTTTTCTTTTCATACACTTAAACGGTTTCTAGTCTAAAAAATACCTAATAAAAACGAATTTTAATTAAAAATGTTTACTATCTTATTCATTGCACGTTTCAAAGAATTTCAATACGTTCTTAGAAATTCCTGGAAACTACTGCTAAGTTATGTTTCAGTAAACCATAAAATCCTGCTGTAAAAAAGGGCACCTACTATTGAGAATTCAAGAACGATAAATGGACTTGAGTCACAAAACATATATTAGACAATTTAAGATTAATTTTCATCTCCAGGCTCAAATATTCACTAAATAGTAACGCAATATATATATATTAATATAATATATTTATCATTATATTATAATGATTTTTTTATTTATAATTTATTATGGAACGTTTTTGATATTTATCTAATTAAAAAAAAAAAAAAGGTATATTATACATTACGAACTGTTACAATAAAAAAATAATGAATTCGAATTATGAATAAATTATGAGCTATGAATTTGATATAATTAGGGATAAGTACAGTAGAATAATATAGGGACGATTTGGTAGAATAGCTAGTTTTGGATTTTATTGTTTAACAATTTAATTGTGTATTACGTTTATTTTATATTACTAACAATTTAATTTTAATATTATAGGAATTTGTAGTAGGTAGGTATATCAAATTTAGAATTGACGTATATTATTTTATTTTATAAATGACTAAAACTGTATAACAATTTTGTGCAAAAATGTTGTTTGTCAATGTACGATTATAAAATTAATTTTGTAGTTTGTAAACTTCGTATAATTTATAAATGATATTTAAAAGTATGAGTTTTTGAAATCATAGTAAAATAATTAATTTTATGTGTATATATAACAAATAGGTTTTTTCCAAATCTAGGTACTCGTATTTTCATAAACATTTTGTTTCTAAAATTTAATAATTTTTTTTCAGCAATATAAGAGTGTAAAAGTTATTGAACATTTCATGTGATAGCAAATATAATTATGAGTACCAACGAGTATCTGATACATTTGTCGAAAAATTTTTTTTTTTTTATATTTTACTTTTTTCTCAAATATATATATTTTTTATTTAAATCACAATATTTTCAAACACTAACGAAATCGTAGATATTTTTTAACATATGAAAATTCTTTTTATTTTTAAAAAATGATTGAATTTTTCTCTTTTCAGATATACTAAAAATCTTTAAACGCCATAATTGCGTCGGAGTAAATGTTATTTACATTGCGTGACAGACAATTTCAACAAAACAGTCACAATTGTGAGGGCTAAAGGGCGAAAAAAAAATAGAAATAAAAATCTACAAGATGTTACAGAAATTAAATGTTAAGAGGGAAGAAGATAAAAAGAATACGAAAAGAAAAAAGCGTATAAAATTAAATTTTCCTCAGTTTTTATGATACAGAGATGAAAAGATTTTTTATTATTTTACTGTGTTGTATAAAACACCTATTTTTTTCTAAAACTCATTCTTTGAACAGTATTATAATTTTTTAGGCTTTAATTTGTTATAATTAAAAACTCAAACATAAACTTTATTGTTATTTGCTGTTCTTGACATTTTTTATTCAATACAATTTCATACAATTATTATACAGTTTTTCAAGTATTAACTCTATAAAATAACAGTTCAAATTGCGATTGGTTTTAGTATCAAGTACTCATAAATAAAACCCACCACATTTTTTTAGAATAATAATATGTTTGGTAATCATATTTTCAATAAATATAAAAATAAAAAATTAATTTAAGGAAGCAATACTTAAAAGTATGATGGTTGGAAAAATATAAAATGCTGTGTATTGAGTAAATATAAGTATGAGTAAATATAAAATATGTTCAGTATAACAATTATATTATATCAAGAGTTATATTTTGAGTTTCTTCATATTATGATAATTTAAAAATTATTAAATCTCATTTAATAAATACGATTATCTATAATAGTTACCACAACCAATATTTAATGCGAACCATAATTGTGTAATAATAAAATTATAATGTGTCCCCTAAAAACGTAGAAGGAAAATTAAATTTTATTATCAGGATCACTATTCGTTTTGTTAATTTATTTTTTCCCGAAGGCATATTTAAAGAGGGTAAAAATATTGTAGTTAATACAAAAAATAAGAAATAAAGTTTGTTTTATAAAAAATATCTGAGGTTTTTCTATTGGTGTAAAACAAGATGCCTTTAATTTTGAAACAAAACATTTTGTTTTCTATATAATATCTCATATATCGTTAGTATATATTAAGCAGCTAAGCAGGGCTGTGAATTTAGGGATTTTGCTTATTTTTACATATTTTTAATTAACTAATAAAGTTAAAGTATAAGTTACTATAAAAGTGTATGTATTTATTTATTTTTTTAATAGTTTTATTTCACATTTGGTTAAAATAATAGGTTCTTTATAAATAATTAAGCAGTTATCAATATAGAATTATAAATATTATTTTTCTAATTTATTATAACTTTGTTTAATATAATATTCAATTGTCTTAATCATATACTTAAATTGAGTTATAACTAAATATTTTACATACATTAACGCAATAGTAAAAATGTAGTATTTAATATCAGCATATTGTCTGTTAACATTTTTTGGGTAGTTTTGACTATGCAAAGACATGAATAAAATTGTGTATTTAGTTGATAAGAAGTTTATTCCAAATACTTTTTTATATATACTGTTTTACTAGCGTAATTTCACTATTTTTCAGAGTATTCAGATCGTAGCCATAAAGATATAAATTCAGAAAAAAATTGATAATAAAGCATTGCTTAATACCAGATGAGGCTGTTATTAAAAATATATATATTTAATTACCATGAAAAATTATTAGTTTCTACTAAAATAAATCTGATAATTGGCCCTAGCCCTTTTATAATAATCTGAAAAAACTTATCACTACATTTGCAGTTTATAAAGTTTCGTGATTTTCATAGGTTATATAAATTATTCAAATTGCTGTTGGAAAAAATCTTTCAAAATAACTATAATATCTAAAGTTTATTTTGATTGATGACACATTAAATTGTAATTTTGTGGTATTTTTAAAAATAACTATAATAAGATTTAATTTATGTAATAAACAATACACAATTTATTCTGAGTACATATATATATATATATATATATATATATTTGCTTGCACAATAATGATTCATATAAGTTATAGATAGATAATTAGTGTATATAATTTGCTAATCATAACTCATATTTTATTAGAACTACGGGATATTATGCTATGGTATTTTATTTATTCTTACGGAAATATATTAGGTATTACTATTGTTATTTTATTATTTTGTTTGAAAGTTCTTTAGTTGATCTGTAGCAGATTGCTGGATTCTCTACTTTACTGCATTCCTAACCTTTGCGGTATTTTCGAATTATTTACTTATTAAATGCAATAAAAATTATTCTCAAAACGTTGGAAAATTTAGATTTTTATTTATAATGAATGAAATTATGCAGAACATTTTGTAGTAAGATATGCATGTATATTTAATTAATATTGAAACTATTATAATTCCGTTTATAGGTCTAATCGTTTTGTTCGAAATAATGTTTTTGTTCGGAAATTAAAGTAAATAAATATGTTTGAGTTCTTTTACAAGTATTTCGTATACAAATATAGATCATCCAAATTAAATTTAACACTGTCTCCTACTTGGTGAATTTTCTTAAGTATTTACTGCGAGAAAATTATATTTTATTTAAAGAAATTCAACATAACATTTTTTTATTTAAAAAAGAAAATGTACAATCTACACAACAAATTTAGTATAATAAGTAAGTTAGATAAGCAAAGAATATAAAATTAATAGTGAATAATATGAATTGGGAAATTAGCATCCTGCACGAATATTTATTATTAAGAAATACTAAAGCAGAAGGTTCTTAAACCATTTTTTTTTTTTCAGTCTTTGTCTAGGGTTATCGGGTATTATGTTAAAAACTATTAAAATATTAATATTTTAATTATAAATGTAAATATTAATGATTAAAAAAACTTAAAAATTATTTATTAACTATGGTAAACATTTTTATTAAAATTATTAAAGGTATAAGAAATTATTTTAATGTTAGATATTCAAATGATTTATTGTTATTTACTATTTTTATGAATTAATCTATTGATAAATTATAAACGACGGTAGAAAATGTATAGTATTTTCTACTATAATATTTTCTTAAGGTACCGCTTCAATCATTTTGAATTTATTGAATCTCTATCTCTTATTATATACGCATATAATAAAAGTATCCTTTATAAGATTGTTTATGTATTATTAACATGGGTGGAGGTTTAAGATGACTGCGTAAAATAGATAAGTCCAACAATAAGAGAGTGTGGAAAACTTAGATAAGTAAAGTAATGCCAGTTTGACAAAAGAGGATTATTTTGAAATGAAATCGTATATTAGCAGAATGAACAATATTCTAGAGACTATTAGAATAGTATAGTTGAACAAACCCTAAAAGAATAATTACATAGCTAATACATTTTTGTAATTGTATTGTTTGTTAATTTTGGTACAAATTGTAGACTAATTTTCATTATTTACCATGAGTCAATGGAAAAATTAAACGTGAAGCGTATAATTAGTGTTACAACAAGAAACGTGAACAATTAGTAATCAGTTATTAGATATAGTATATTCTTCTTAGTTAATGAGAATCTATCAGTTTGATATTTTATAGATAAAATAAGTTGGAAAATATTAGTTAATGAAATAATATTACATTTTGAGATCTAATATAGTGTATAATTGACAAACGTGATCTTCTTTGATCGGGAAAATTAATTTGGTCATAGGATATATTGTTTCCTAAATGAAAAATCAAATCCGTAGTGTATTATTATTATTATTATTATTATTTAAACAGAAATATCTTCATAAAATTATGGATGTTTAAGTCAGATTTAGGATACGAAATCTTGCGACTTTGAATGGTAAGGATACTAAAATATTGGCGAACGCGAGAAACGTTCAGGATTTTTGAATGCCAAATAATATGGTGGTTATTTGTGTAAATAATAATACGAGACAAATAAATAAACAAATATTGTATGTGCATAGTAAAATGTTAAGGATGATACGCAAAATATATTCATAGTCTTCGGAGAAACTAGATAAACTATAGATCACAAAAATAAAAACTAAAAATTACATATTTAATAACAGGGACGGACTGGATACCGAAGGGCCTGGGGGTTAATTAAATGGACCTATTATTATCATATTTCAACTAACCGATATTTTTAGTTTATAATGCTCAATTCATATATTCTTATAGTAAATGAATGGTGTTTTACTATTATATTTTAATATTAAATTTTTTATACTAGTATATACCATTTTTATTAATATGACACTACGAGGGCCCGGGAGGTGATTGCCCCTTTGCCTTCTTGACCGAACTTGACAGGAGCGGACCCTATCTAAAGTGACATACATGAGATAAATCAATTTGTTGTCCAAGCAAAATATGTGAATATATTATTATGTTAATATTTTATTTATAATTTTTTTTGTAAATATTTTCAAACATGTTGAAATTATAGAAAATGTTGTTTAAGTAGGATAACTATCAATAATCAGTTATAATTTAATTTGAAATAATAATATAAAATAAATCGAACTTTTTTACTAGACATCTTGTATAACATACACAAAGTTTCAAAACTTTTGACAAAAACTAAAGTACCTAAACGTAGTTATATTCAGAATAATTATTTTTTAAATTGTAATATCTGTTACAATACCAAGTTTAAATTAATAAAATATTATTCTAACTTATTTAGGACTAATAAATCGAGTTTATTGCTCAACATCGTAAGGCTCTGTAAGTATCTAAATCAGGGGTCTTCAACCCTACTTTTTATGCAGCGGGCCACTTATTATTTTTTAATAACCTTGCGGGCCAAATTCGTAGAAAAGTCGTACAAAAATATGTATTTTATACAAAAATTCAGTTTTATTATTACAATTTATATGATAACATTTTAAATTACAAATTTTTATTATTATTAAAACATATGCAGTGATTACAAATTATTATTATTATTAAAACATATATAGGTAAACATTTTTTTTAATTACAAATTTTTATTTTATTTTTAGTGTGATAACTGACATCGTTTTTCACTAACTAATTTGTCTATATTTGACTGGATCTGAGACAATGAAATTTTGAGTGAATTTTCCAACTAAATGCAGTTAATCGAGCTCTAGTTTTCGATTTGACAATTTTCATTCGTGAAAAAATATCTTCACAAGTGTAAGTACTGCCAAAAAGAGACTTCTTAATGAGTTGTTTCGAAGATTAAGATATGTCTCTGGGTCAATATATTTCGAATAAAAAATTGAAAATTGAACAATATTGTACTTTTCTTTTAATATTTTATTGTTTTGTAAATCAATGATCTCCATTTGCATATTATCTGGGATATCTTTAACTGATAATGAAAATGGAATTGAAAACAAATTAAAAAAATTTTCATTAACTTTGAAATCTAAGAACATCGAATTAAATTGGAGTTTTAAAGCAGAAATTGCTTTTGCGTATTTTTTCGTTGAAGTAACATTGTATTTTGACAAACATCGGAAGTGAGTTGTGTTATTTTTTTTAGCTGAATTTCCCATAGCAGACTTTTATTTTCGAAAGATTTAATATGGTCGAATAAATTATTAATTAATTGGTTTTGACGTTGCAAGCGTAAATTCAACTCTTTCAAGTACAATGTTATATCCGTGACATAGGCGAAATCATTTTTCTATTCTGAATCATTAAGTTGTTCAATTTTTTTCCCTTTATTTGCAGCAAATTCGAACTATCGGAATAGAAAATATACATGCTTAATTTCAAATGTGATCGCGGGCCGCATATTATGACAGGGTGGGTTGAAGACCCCTGATCATAAAGTTTTAAGTACAAAGTAAAATAAATTTTTATTTAATGGTTGACACTTAACTTTGTGTGTGCTTATGTCAATAAAATATAGGTATTAAGAACGTTTGATGTTTATAAATACTAAATATTGAGAACATTATTAATGTTCAACAATAATAATAATCCTTTTTATAAAAATTAATGTCATAAATCATTAGTATTGAAATAAGTATTTTTTTTATTTTTTATTTTTTAAACGTAATTTCTATTGTACATCAACGTTCAAAGAAGTCCAGACAATTGTTATTGGCTTCGTTATTTTGGTTTTACTTAAACTGTAGTGTGCATTTTTTATTTATGAAATATTGTTTTTTTATGATTTTATTGGTTATATAATTTAAATCATGATTTGACTTTTAATAATTGTATTGTCACCGTAAGTTTTCCAATGTCTTATATAACGAAATTATATTGAATAACTAATTTTTTTACTAACAATAATGATTACTTATCATGATTAATAAAATATCTTAGAATATAAGACATTGTATAATATGACATTCTAGAAGGAATCATTAGATGTCGTCTAAAATTTTGATTTTTTGATAAGTTCTAATGAAACTTGAAATTAATACTTCAAACGTACTCGGTGTCTATTATAATTGAAAGAATATATACTTAAACATAATTATTATACGAGTGTAGGTTGAGTTATTATAAATAATGATATTGGTTATGAGATGAATGGCATAAATTATCATTGTAAAAATAATAACAGTATAATCACTCACTTCGATGGCAATCTCAAAATCTTTCTTGTCAATAGTGCCGCTGCCGTTGACGTCTGAAACACACCAAAAATGATGGTTAATAATCGTCCAATTACATCGGGCAAGTGTTTGACAGTTATACGATAGCTCATAGACGTCATAATGAAAGATGACGGCGAGAAAAGATTTTCATTGTTAGCCATCGTATTTACAAAAGCATCTAATGATATGGGCGCAGCATGCACTGCTTTTTCACATTAAGCGGAAAAAATTTAATTTTATAGTGAAACAATATATATATATTTTTTTTTTCAGAAATCGTTGTTTAAATTAATTTATATAAATGTATGTTTGATGAACCAATACTATTACGTGCATTCGGCGCGAACGTAGTGGATTTTAGGGATTTAAATCACCACAAAATATCAGAAAAAATGTTATAAAAAAATGACCAGACCTATAAATTTAATAATTATTTCAAAGTTGCCCATGAGACTAGCAAATAAAATTAAAAAATATATATTATATAATGAGTAATAAAATATGCTATTTATCAATATTTTATATTTTAAATTTTTTCCTATGTTTGCTTCAGTGTGCAGTTATTTTGAAAAAAGTTCATAAATAAATTGACACGTATACATTTTGTTTATTCTTTGGTTAAGAAATAATTGAAAAAAAAATATCTATGTATAAGAAATCATACTTTGACGATTATTTTAAAATATAATTTATGTAAACTAAATAGCAATAGCACCATGTGTTTTACATTTCTGCAGAAGGTTTGAATCATATTTTCCGTATAAAAAAAAAAAGAAAAATTGTTTTTGAAATTAAAAAATAAATACACAAATATATATTAAATAACAGTTATGGCATTTTTACATAAATTATTTTGATGTTTACAATATAATTTAATCGTAAATATATTGACGACGTGTGTTATATCAAATGGCATTTTAATAAAACAGTATTCACGTACGTAACGATTATCTGAATCTTTGTAGGATAACGTATAATGTATTGATTTAATGAAATAATCATTAAATTGAATAACAGGTTAAAACAAGGAAATGGTATATTCTCAATACATAAATATTTATAGTACAAGTGTACATATATAGTACGCGTACTAAAATATTTGTTAGTAATTATTTTTATTTTTATTTTTATTTATATATTATGGAATGCGCCGATCATTTAGTGCTTATTCATGATGGATAATGGCTACATGTAAATATAAATCTCGTTTTAAATTCTAAACGGAAGTAGCAAATTTATTGATTTTGCAATATTATTTTTTCATTATGTATATAGTTAGAAAATGTATTCCAAAAGTTTCATATAAACCTTTTATAGACCGGAAATTGGATACAGATGGTACTTAGGTTATTTTTGGTATTTCCGGGAAGTTTTCTAAACATTTTTGAAAAACTCCTGGTGATGACATTGACATTACTATTATTTATTTTATCGAAATTCAGAAAGCAGTATTCTCAGAAGTAAGATATTCTTGATGCTGATTTACATATTTTATACACAATAGCTAGTTGGATATAATTATTTTTGGGGTTCTCATAAGACTATAGTTATTATTTATTAGTTTTCATAACATTTACAAATTTTGTATAAAAATCTAAAATTATTTAATTTTAAAAAAATTTAAATTTAATTTAAAAAATTTATTAAACATTTAAAATTTGAATTAGTTTGTAAAAATTTGACTTTAAATTAAATATAAAAATAATATTATATTATTGTACTTTAATTGTTTTACTTTTTTTTCTTTTAGTTTCTTTTTTAGAATTTATAAGTATACTTGACAGTAAGAAATTTACAGAATATGGTTACCATATCTTCGACTATGTATGAAGTATCATTTAAGTTTTTATAAATAATTTTCTCTATAATATTTATTTAGAATATATATTAAGACTTCTGATTAAATACAGGTATAGTATTATATTAAATGTATTTGAAATGAAAAAACTTATTTATTTTAATAAATTAAATTACAAACGTATCATTTTTATTTATATTATATTTCAGTCATATTTCATAATTAAAATTGCATTATACTCATCTTAAATTTTAAATTTCTTTTATATACACTTAAAAAAACCCATAGGTATATTTTTGCAATAACTTTTTTATTATATAACATTACCTAAACTAATTTTAAGTTTAAGATGTGTTCAAATTTGTTATTCTAGTAGTATTTTAATAAGAATTTTTTTTATATCTATATTATAAAGTATGATTCATTCATATTTGTTTACTTATTAAAAAAAAAAATTAAAAAAAATATTATTACATTATAATGGATTATTTTGTGAATTGTTTTGTAAATAATTTCCATTAAAGTATTAATTTTTAGAACTTATTAAATATTTAAACTTCGTTGAATAATATGATTGATCGGACAAAGATAGAAAGTGCTATGTTTGCCAAATCGATATTATTATTGTCTGAGAGTAAATAAAGTGTAAGTATTAAAATTTAATTTAACATGTCCAAAATATATTGTGTCTTATTGTTATTATCGCAAGGTCATGATTTCAAGAGAAAACTGTTATCAGATTTCTTTATTTTCAGAATCATATTTAGTTAAAACTATGGAATGGTTGTAATTGGTCATAATTATTTAAAATTATCATAATTTAACCTTGTGCTATACATAGTGCATATAATATATGTAAATATTTAACCTTTATTACGTTAATGGTTATTTAAAAATGGTAATTATTATTAGTAACGATAAATCTTTTAACTAGGTTCATTAATCACTTCCAATCGGATATCAGAGAATTTGCGTTGACACTTTCTTGCACCGTTTTTTGGCTTATAGTATGACTATACTATGTGTAATGATTCAGAAGGATAAGGATAAGTCAGCGGTTGGTTCGAATATTGGAAAAAGAAATAAACACGTCATGGCAGACATGTTCCAATTACAGCTGACAAAAATAACGTTGAATCGTTCGATGACTGTGGTAACCACTAACTCAACTTTTTCACTATCATCAATGCCTATCATGCACTGAAATACACAGGAGAAATTGTCATACAGTCATACGCTGACCCGAAAATGATTCTTAGGTTTTGGGTAAGGTGGGTTAACTAGACTTTTTCCAAAAAGTTTTTATTTACAAAACCATCATATCATATTGATTAAACTGCAATTTTTACCAACTTCATATTAAAATAATGTTCAATGATTTTCCGAGAAACATTTACTCTGCCCTTTCTTTACACTTTCATATAGTTATTTTTCACGTATTTAGCATCTATTTTGTTGAAAATAGTATATTACTTTAATTTACGAGTATAATAAAAAATACTTTAATAAAATATTTATAAACATTCCGTATTATTTTGAATGAATTATATTTTAAGCCCTTATAATCTTAACCTAAACTCACTGAGTACCCATCAAAATTATAATAATTTAATTTAAACATATTTTAAATATTAAATGTTTTTGATCTCATTTAAATTTGTCGTAAACCAAAAACGGAGTTATGATTCTTGGTTGAAAAATATTTTACTAGTTGACGTTCCCGGAGATGTTAAAAGCAATATTATTTAAATGTTTTTGATATATGTTAATCAATATTTAAATGCTGTAAAAAAAGTTATTGAAATAATTTAACTACCATTGTTATAAATGTATTTGAGTATTACTTAGAATACTTTTAACACAGAAAATTATATGTACCTTATATTAATTAAAACTATCCTCAAAAACCGTATTATCACTGCTATTAGAAAAAATCAGTTAAAATACACTTGAGATACTACTATGTACATTTTGTTTTACTATAACTAATACTAAAGAACTAGAAACTGAGCATAATTTGGAATAAAAGTTTCATTACTTATTCCGGTCGTCTCAAAATATAGTATTACAGATCACTGAGCATTGGAACTCACGTACAAGCATTTGTTGTTGTTTTGTCACGGAAATAGGGATCGTACGTGATTGACCCTACACTGTAGAAGTCCAAACCAGACCGAGTATACTCATACTACGTTCCTCAGTCACCGGGATGAAATTATGGGACCGAATGGTAAGTCTATGAGCATGCTAATTTCTACATCCTATGCCTGTTTCCTGGACATGGGCCAACAGTGGAATAATGTGTTTGGTTTTAGTTTTTGACTCTATTTCTGAGAGCGGAGTCATTTTCATTCCGTAAAAAGCTCACTCACGGTTCAGAAAAGTTAGCATGTTTTACGGTGATAATGTAGGTAAAATTTTTTGTATTTTGCCGATTTCGGACAAGATTCTATATAACTCATTAATCATATTTGTGACATTGCTATTTGAATTTGAAAAATTCGTTTTAACCATTCCGAGTGACCTGGAATCAATATTACCATTGCCAATGGTAATACCTAGATAAGGCTTTACTAAATTGTGAAAATGGTGAAGTCTTTAATTTAGTTTAAAAATATATATTTTGATTAAAAAAAAAAAAAATTTGTTATAGGAACATCGGATTGACTTATGTAATTTAAATTATTTTGAAGCGATAATATACATATATTTAATGTCATAAAAATAATATTTTATAGTTCAGTATGTGATATGCATTATATTTCATTTAAATTTATCTTTTTTTATTTGTTAATAGTTTAAAATAAAATTAATAATATTATCAGATAAAATGTTACCATATAAATAATAATTAAGAGTATTTATTTTTAGAACTATGACACATATGATTCAAATGATAATTGTTGTTAAATTTATTTTAGTTAAATACTATTGGAAACGTAATTATTTAGGGCTGAGCCGTTTTAAACTGCTTTCATATTTTTAGAAATATGGTGAACACGTTTTTTGGTCAGTATTTATATATTGGGTAGCAGTGAATATGATTAATTTCGTTATGTGTTATACTTTGATACTAGTCACACTTTACTATATTCATGTGAATATGTGACTTAAACTTTATCTATCTCAGGGATGGATAACCAATAGCTTTAAGGCTGAATATAACCCTTCGAATTTTTTTTGTTTAGCCTGTAGCCATCAAACCTTGTTTATAATTTAGTGTTTTGCATGCGTGTATAGTTAATTAATATTACTTGACAAGAAAATTGAGATAAAATAAAAAATGTTCTTCGTCGACTTGAACGTTTGACATTTTTAAAGATGTAATTTTATTAATATTGTATTAGACATATGGTATATTGATTTCTTTTTTTTCTGAAATTTCCTTAATATACTATTTAATAATATAGTTATATAGTAATATATTCTTATTTGAAATAATTAACATAACATTTTTAATAACTATTGTACTCGTAATATAAGTAGATTTATTTGAAACATAAATGTAATTACCGTCAACAGAAGGAGTAAATGTAATAATATTTTGCGTTATGTGAGAATCAAATTAAACAGTTAATCATCAAACAGTTAAATATATGGTGTATACAGATGATGATAAAATAAACAGTTGTTTAAATTAGAAGGCTAGTAAAATGTATAAAACTAATGATGGCTAATGAATAATGGAAGTGGAGTGAAATTTCAGAAGAAGATTTGAGTCAGAAGTGAAATAATCTAGGAAAGATAGAAATAAAAAAAAGGTGTAGTCTGCTAGAGAAAGGGAAGTGCAGTTGAAAATTAAATGGTTAAAATTGTAAATTCCTCATATGGTTGAGTACATTGTAGAGAATAATTAAGTGAAAGCATGACAATATATTGGTTTCTTCTACTATGTTGTGCTTTATTCATTATCATTGTTATGTTTTATTGTTACAAGGGACTCAATAAATCAGAATTCTCTTTAAGTCTCACAAATCACAGTACAGTCATTTGAAACCAATGGCATATTAATTCTAGCAGTCTAGGAAAGAATTAATGGTTATTAATGTTGTACTTTCGAGACAAGGTAATAATTTAAATTACTATCATTTCTAATGGTTAGGTTGTTTTACATTTTCGTTATATCATTTGGATTGCTTCATTCATAATGATTGCAAAGTTTATGAATAACAGATATGTTTTTTTGCATATAAAGTTAGAACCTTTTATTTATGAAAAGATGATTAATGGGAATCATAAAATAAATTTAAAAGTTTTTATATTTATTTTTACTGTATTATCTAATGTATTGGTTAGTTTAATAGTAAAGCTTTTTTTAATGAGCCATATAAAAAGTCGTTCTTTATTTTAATATAACATAATTCATTTGTTGGGAAATTACTTCGAAATTTAAATATCTTTAAAAACAAATAATTAGACTCAACACAGTTTAATAATAAAGATAATCGTTACATGAATTTTTTTTTATCTAATTTAAATTTTTTGAAAACCGTAGATCAACTTTCTTTATATTGTTTGATTCATGATTAAAATTATTTAGTTGTGTAGTTGGCACAATAATAATTATATTTATAACCATAAATTAAAATTTATAATAGTATACTTAGTCGAGTTTAATATTTTTTATAACTATAGTGTATAGTTGTCGATTTTAACTTCAGAATTTATTTTTTATGACGAAATATTTATATTTCATATCTGTGACAAGGTGAAGAAATAAAAATTTAAGTGTTAGACTGTTTAAACATGTTTCAATGTTTCACTCATAAAATATTTTCTAATTATGTTTATAAATCAAATATTTATGTATATTATCTTTTTTAAACAATTATCGATCGACGATACATTTAATACCAAATTAGTATTTAAAATTTATATTCAAGTACACTATTTTTTAAATTGCACTTTAATTAAGGAGTGATATAATTAGGACCAGTATTAGAAATTTAGTCACCCGGTGCCAATTTATAAATATATATACATAATCGGAGAGAATTTATATTTGTACAGTACACTATAAGTTAAATTTATTTATACTAAAAATGTTTCAAAGTGGTTTGCAGTAAAATATGCCAGTAATAATTGATATTCTACTTGTATACATTTAAAATTATCAGAGTATTTATTTTATGAACTTTATTAATCATGCATTTTTTTAATACCATTACGTTAATATTAAATGTTGTTTAAAGGTTAGTCTGTAATGTTGGATTAATAAAGAAGCTTAATAGCTTATTTAGGTCCTCTTTATTTTTCAAGTTTTGTGCATAAATCTAAATTTATTTCTGAATAATTGTGGAAAAGTTTAAATAATAATAGTAATAATAATAATAATAACAACAACAACAACAATAATAATAATAATAATAATAATAATAATGTTTGAATTAACTTGTATAGAGTTAAATCTGGATTTAATAAAATTATGTACATTGTACACATTTTTTTATTTATAATATTCCATATTCCATTACATTTTCTTATCGGAAATCAATAGTTTAAAACAGAAATACGCTGGAAATTACATGTCAAACAAATAAATTCACATTTTTTGGACTAGAAATCATCGAGAAAATAGTGACTTAAGTTATGTATTTAATAGTGTTCTATAGATTATTACCTGTATTTTAGAATATGACTAAAAATTAATTATTATAAGACAAAAATTATGATAAGTTAATAAAAATATAAATGATCACAAAATATTTGATTGTCCACCAGATTAAATTATAGTTTATTTCCTATTTATTTTAATTATATGATGTCAAGAAAAATAATTTATATTTTTTGTAAAATCTAATATCGGGCCATTTTTTTTGTCTTAATGATTGCAGTTGAAAACGGTTTTATTTGTGTCAATTTATAAAAGGATTACAAAATTAAAATACCAAGAACAGTGAGCTGGTTTTATTGTTCCCTATACAACTAGGTAAGAACTTTTAAATAACTGAAACTATCTTTTAAATCGCTCTTATTTGTATAATTAACATATTTATCTAAAGTTTCTTCGATAGCATGTGACATCCTTTGAAATTAAGTTTCAATATTTAATTTAACGTTTTGTCAGTATTTATTTTATTTTTTGTCTTGATTGTTAAGAATAAAATATACATTGGGAATAACATTTTAGATTCAAAATATTGTAAATAATTGATTTAATTTTATTTAAATTAAAATGGAAATGTATAATTTACTAATTCTTAATATGATTTTTTAGAATGTATTTGTTTCTTAAATTGAAAATATAATTTTTTTGTTTCTTAAATTGAAAATATAATTTTATTTAAAGTAATGAACATCATTATGACAGATTATACAGAAAGTTTGAAAATTTTATACGCAGTAGAATTTAATTAAGAAACTATGTCCATAAATATATAAATTATTTGCATATAATATTTAATTTAATTTATAGTATTAACAGTTTTATCAATTATTGCAATGTTAAATAATTTTAACGCCAAAAAAAAAAAACTTTCGAAATATTTATGAAATATATTCACCGTGTTTCTTTTTTTTTTTTTTGTGAATAATTTGAAGATCTTAAGATTTAAAATATTTCATATTTATAATGAATTTATTATATCTTCATTAAGTAAAATATTATTTTTAAATTCTGATGTGATAAATAAAACGATAAAGGTAGGTAGATAAATAGATTTATTGTAAGTATTTCTTTAATATAATAGTAATATAAATTGTATTTTTATTTTAAATTTAGATATTTGTAAGGTTTCTTTGAAAATATACGAATTTTTGTTTTTTAGGTCATGTTGTTTTAAAATTTTAAAATAAATATTTTTATGCGGTATTAGATTTAAAATGATGCTGATATTTTTGTAACCTAATAAAAAATTAATAACAAAATCTCTTACCGAAGAAGACGTTGAAGACATACATGAGCTTATTCTTTCTGAACTGTGAAATCGAAGACATAATTGTTTGCTTTTTGGAGTTTTCCCTGATATTCAAATTGTTTATCTAGAAAAGAAGAATATACTAATTACTAAGTGAGAGAACAAAATATTGAAATATATATAAGAAAAACATTTTTAGTATTTGGTATAAAATATTGGACCTGAAAATTGTAAAATGTATTATTTTTAACATATTAAATATAATTGTGTAGTTTTATAAGAGGATTTAGAATTTCTAATGGTATTTAACTGATTGAAAAATTCATTATTAATTTTCATTTTATCTATGTGTCATCAATGTTTACATAATATATATATATATATTTATGGTATAACCAACAATATTATTTTATATAAAACCAATAATTGTTTGGAAATAATTTAATTTTTTAGAAATTATGTAAATAAATAATTTTAGTGAATATTTTATGCATTTGCGATTATTTATAGTGTTTATGTTTAGTATGTATGGTTAATTTATCCAGTACCTATGTTATAATATATATATTATTGTCGTATATCATTAATATTACAAAGCATGATACATGTATTAATCTATTAGAAAATTGAACCATGTAATTATAAATTTTTTTTTACTTTATAGAAATTTTTTTTTTTTAATTTCAGTATATAGTGAAATAAGTTTATAATATGAACGGATTTAAAACTATGTTTATTAAATTTAAATCCACTATTTTTAATTTAAATATACATAAAAGAAAAGTTGGAAATTTAAAACAAAAATTTATTTGAAAATTTTTAAAAACCGATCGAAAAACCCAGAATTCATGATATGATCGTTTTAAGCAAAAAACATTTTAATAAATCTTAAATGTACTTTTAATATTAAAAATAAGATGTACAATAACTTGATATTATATTCTTTTCGAATACTTAAGAAAATTTTTATAACTATAATTATTTGAATATAATATGTAATTGTGGGAATTTTATCTTCAAATTTTAATTCATGGTAGGTGATTTAAAATTGAAAATATTCAAAACATTTAAAAAAAAATATTTGAAAGTAACAATAAATTTGTATAGTCGGTCGTTTTTTTTTTTTGTACATAGATAACGTTTTATAATTTAATATAATCATGATTTACTCGTTATTATTTGTATGATTTATCATACATAATTTTAAATATCTTGATAAAATATAATAATTGCTTAAAGTAGTTCATATTTTTTTTTCTTTTGAGTTGGAGAAAAATAATGTATATATAACATACTGTATAGAATTTGAATGGTATAAATATAATTTATTTATGATTTTCATAAATATACATGTAAATATATGTTTAGAAAATCAAAGAAGCGTGTTATAGTTTAAAAGACGAATTTGATTTATATCGATTGTAACTCATTAAATATGATTCAGTGTAATTTATAATACAATCCGGGGTGAATATGTTTAAATTTAATTTGAGATAAATATGTATGTATGTATATATATTTATACGGCTTTATAAAATTATTAATAAATGTTTTTCAATTTATCATTCGTGAAATCGTAAGATATACTAAAATTATAAATTATTGATGATCCCATGAAATGTATTATCTTCTAAGATATCTATTTTCACTTTTTAAAAAGTAAGTTTAAATTTAATAAAATCATTAAGTCAATATAACATATTTTAAGGTACAATATTTTTATAAATTTGTTAATAGTATGTAAATATCGAGATAAAATATGGAACCAAAAAGAAAAAATAACTATCCTAAAATTAATTGAATTGAAATAATTATAAATAATATTTTCATGTAATTGAAAAATTAGCAATAAATTATTTAAACCCGTTGAGAACATTAACAGTCAGATGGTTTTTGATGGCCCTTGATATAAAAAGTTAATTTTGTAAGTTTCACACCTCACACGTTCAAAAGTTTTTATACTAATGTTAAATTCATTAATAGTACTTTGTCATCCAAAAAACAAAAAGTTTCGAAAATATTATGGGAGACGCAATGTTTCTGAGTTATACATTTTACAACAGTCGCCGGATACGAGAACCTTTCGAATTCCGTCTGGCCTCTCAGGGTATATGTTTGGACATCCGGGTGTTCAAAACTTGTTGGAAACTGAATTTCGACTTTTAAGTTGACAAAAATGTCATCATGTATTTGCGTACGTAATATATAACGAACAAATTAATAAAAAAATAATATGCACCCTTCACACGTTATGATAGATTAATTGTATTGATTCTACTAGGAGTACAAATTTGAAATTCAGCATATCATGGCGTAATAATATTAACATTGATAAGAAACGTAGTGAATTGAAAACGTTGTAATGTGATGAAATATTTAGCAACACGTTGTACTAAAATGTTCAGTAGTTTCTGCTCAAGTTTTGAGGCTGTTATAGAAAGGACAACTTAAAAAGTAGTTTAAGTTATCAGATGCCATTATATTTTTAATGAATAGCAATTACTAGCAGTAATGAAAAACGACAGCATAAAATATCAAGGATTCATAATTAGTACACTTAAAGTAAATATAGAGGTAATATAATATGATGTACATATTTTACGAAAATAATAATTATATTACATATATAATACAGTATATATAAATATGCAAATATTGATGTAATTCTAAAAAGTATTTACAATTTAAAACTAAATACGTAATGGTTAAAACCATTTAGTCAAGCCACTCATATTTTTATTATTATTGTTTCTCAGTGCAAATATAATAAAATAAACATTTTTGACGTTGAATTACTCCTGAAATATTATTTTTATTAATTTATTATAATTTTTTATTTATTTATTTATTTTTTTTGAGAACGTTTTAATAATTTTCATTAAAAAAAATACTGAAGTTGTATTTCATTTGAATACATACTTCAATTGTTAGGTATTAAATTTGAAATGAATTTTCTGTACACATTTATTATAACTTTAAAAGACATAAGATGCAACATCATTATGAGAAATAATATATTATTTTGAAATTAATAAAAATAAGTTTTCTCTAGAAATATGACATATTACATTATAATTTGACTAAAAAAATATACTTTTTATGTTAAAATATATAGATTTATCACGGTCAATAATATCACAATCTTTCATTATTTACTTCTGCAGACACTTTAACCACTTTCCGCCTTATATCTATCATTTTCTTTTAATACGACTTCTAAACAGTAACTGTCCAAACTTTAAAATAGGGTTTATCTATTTTGTCCTGGTCAATTTTTTTACGTGTTTCTCCGTCAAATAATTTATTCCTTTCCATCTCACATCTTTTTTCACTTTATTGGCAACACTAGGTATGTTTTCAATGGATACGGTCTGAATAAATAATGAGTAATCGGGGTGATTTTTTTCACTTTTTCCTGTACCAACGAGCTAGTCACGTAATTCCTTGTTTTTGTTTACATTCAATATCCTCGTTAACCTTTTACCTACAAAGAACGTTTGGTGTATAGAGAATTTTCGGAATTTATTTGCAGTAAAGGGATCAGAAAATAATTGTAAATCGTTCTCTATATAGAAATAACCATTTAATTGTATAGCAAAATATGTTATCTTAGTATAGTAAAAAATATTTTTAAATAGTCCAACAGAATTACATCAAATGTAATAAAAAAATATTATGATAATTTTATGACCAGTAATTTATCCCACAAAAGTATAATTTAGGAAATTTAAGTTATTATAAAAATAAATAAATAAATAAAACTTAACCAGGAGTATTATTATATTTCTAAAGTACGACTGGTTTCAAATTAAAAATATATTTATACACTAGACTAAGCTTTTATTTATTTATTTACTTTTATATTAATTTATAAGTATAAACCATTTAATAATTTTTAATTTTAGTTTTATTTTTTATTGTTTTCATTATGAAATTTACGTATTGATCTGTAAAGTAGAGTGCAGAACATATTATTTTATTCTGATGTATATATGATCTATATGTTTCGGGATATAAATGGTTTGGCGATAACTTACTAACTATGGAGATGACTTTTATTTTGTTCATATAATATACAAGGATTTAGTATAATACACAAAAAATATATTAACTATTCCAATGATTTTCAATGTGCTATAGAACTCATGTCCCATTGGCTAACTATACCCGTATCTTTTCCTCTAGTCAATCTTTATAACATTTTAAAGTCTAAATCCAGTTTCAGTAATTCGAATAATTCAGATTATTATGAATAATTGTGTTATACACTTGATCTTTTCTCCAAGAGTGAACTAAACGACCTCATTAGGGATTCAGATTTTCCGAAAGATGCTTCGGAACTTTTAGCTTCAAGACTTCGAAATTATAATTTATTAGTACCGGGTAATCTTTTTTCATAAATCATGGGGTGTATTCAATATTTTACTCAAAAAAGACCGATAATTTATTGTAAAAATATTTCCAATTTGATTAATAAATTAGGAAATATTGAATACCAGATAATGAAAATGTATGGTGACTGTATGTTAATTCTAGTAAGCTAAGGTTAAAAGGAGTTTTATTATATAATTTATAATTGATTTTCATAATTATTGTTTTAATATTAGTTCTTACTGTAAAATACTTCAAAATGTAAACCTTATATTGCTCACACAACAGGGCTATTACCCGTTTATCATAAATAAATAATTGTAAACCTGTCTTTTATAAACCTGTGTAATAATAATTGTTGGTCTTATTATAAGATATTGGTAAATAGTATTACTATAGTGTTTTTAATTATGGATTTTTTGTAATAATCAATTGTTTATTACAACCATTTACACAGCCAAAAAGTACAATAATATTTAATAAGTAGCAGCTCATAGAGTATTCAAATTCTTAGTAACATTTTAACAATATTAAAAAATAAACTAAATTTATTTACCATATAACAACGTAAACACATTTTATTCTAAAGAAATTCTTATAAGGTGTAGCATAAATATATTTATGTTACAAAATATTTTAACGAATTTTAAACTCCTTTAATTTCATACGTCAAACTAAAAACTCGAGATAATATGTACAAATTAAATAAAGACATGAAATACTTATCTAGGTAACTTTATTTAATCCATATTTTATTAGAATAATATTCCAATAGTTCTATATTTACAATTACATTTTCTGAAGATCAAATAAAATTAAATTAAAATAATTCATATTTGTTTTTATAACGTGATGTAACGGGAAACCTATGAGTATTTTTTCAATCATATAATTGTATTTAGATTACCTAATGTAATATATATTTTTATACATATGTAGTTTTCATACGAACTTAAGTAAAATATTTTTCAAATCGTTTCTTTAAAGTTCTTACTCAGTGACGAAGTGACATATGAAAAGCTCTTTAGATATTAGACATATACGATTCCTGACTGCCTATGTAAAATTGGTGTAAGTATTCAGATTTCTTAAACAGTTACCACGCTCTCCTTTTTTGCGTACTACTCTAATACTTTTTTTGTTACGATTACTTACTCTTGGACTTTATCAGTTCAATACATTTTGGTATGGCTGTTGAGGAAATAAATATTGTTTCGCAAATAATGTTTATATTATTCCGACCAAAGAATGAGTTTTCCCAATCTGATAATACTCTCGAGTTATCATCGACTTTCTTTTCAACATACTTTTACACGAATTAATGTTGATGTGCATCGTTTATAACATGTCCGAGTAAATATTTTCATATAATAAATGTGACCATACTACACACGGTCATGCACGACAGTAAAAACGCAATTATTATTAATGATTATGTTATTCATATTTTCTATCCAATAATTCAATGCAGGCGTGTACACAAAAAATATTTTGGGGTTTTTTTCATAATTATATAATCTATTGTAACGTGGTCGGGGATGACCAGTTAAATATATGATATTCAAGGAAGGTTTTCTAGTCCTTATGAATATATTATACCGTAGTTCGGGAGCATAAGAGGAAAGATCTTGATATTACAAATAAATGTAGATTGATTTAGTTTTAGTTATTATTTAATATACATATATAAATTAGACTTACGGACTATGGAGTTCAGCTACCTCGGACGAACTTGTGGCAGAACTGCCGCGACTTAATGTAATAACATGTAAATTAACGTGATGTCTACTCAGCAATATCCATATTACATGAGTAGACATTAATAATATGTAACAATCGTTACATTACCCCCCTCCTTTTTGAACTTACATCTATACAATTTATTCTAAATTTTTTTTTTTTTCAAATATAAAAACATGAGTAAGTGAACACTGTATGTGTGATTTGTTGATGATGGTCCGATTGTTTTGATATTAAGATGAATGATTATTTCTTAACTTTGCTCGTCGATTTGTTCCACCATATAGTTGTAAAGACGGTATGACCGACTTATGATTTTAAGGATGAGGAGAAAATTACCTCACCGCGAACTCCTGGCTGATGTTCACAGTTAACAACATCAAACTCTGCAGTTTCTCCGTCATCACGTTGATGAAACCATAGACGCATTTGGACCATCGATTGTCTATTTGTTTTTATATTTGTGCTCACTTACCCTTTTTTACAATTTTTGGACATATAGCATAATTTTAATACAAAATTTTTTTAAATGGTTCATTTTTTTTTAAACACACAAAAAAATAGCTTTTACAAATATATCATCCAAACAAAAAAATACCTACAATTTTTTGACATATTATTTCAAATAATATTTTGGATAAATATTCTCTCATTTTTTTTACAATTTTGTCATTTAATATAATGTTTTGATACTTTATAATAGTAAAAATAAATTTAAATATATTCCTTTTAACTATTTAACTATATTTTTAAACACAAAATAATTAGCTTTTACGAATTTATCATCCAAACACAAAAAAAATTCATACAATTTTTTTGACATTATTTTAAACAATATTTGGATAAATATTCTCTCTTTTTTTTTACAATTTTGACATTTAACATAATGTTTTGATACTTTATAATATTACAAAAAAAAAATTTAAATACATTCCTTTTAACTATTTTTTTTTTAACACAAAAAAATAAGCTTTTACGAATTTATCATCCAAACAAAAAAAAAAAAAATACATACAATTTTTTGACATTATTTTAAACAATATTTTGGATTAATATTCTCTCTCTTTTTTTTTTTTTTTGACATAACAAATGAATGAATAACAATGTCATTTTCGAGTTAAAATAGTTTTACCGGTAATCGACATAGTACTATTTCAACTTGATTTAAGATTTAAAAGGTTAAGAAAGATGACAGAGAACTTTGATTTTTTATTTCTAACTTCATTAAATACATTAAGCGACAATGAATTGACTAAATAATCAATGGCATTTTTTCATTTATTCCAGTCTGATATATCATCAGACTTTACTAGACAAATATTATGTATTAGAGATTTACTTGTTCCACAAAAAATCAAATCTATTAAAGAACTTACTTTATATGTCATAAATAACAAATTATGTACAACTTTCTTTGATATCTTAAGTGCTTTTATAATTTATTTAACTTTACCAGTAATAGTAGTATCAGCAGAAGGATCGTTTTCAAAATTAAAACTGATAAAAAACTATTTGCGAAATAGCATGGGACAAGATCGCCTGTCTAATATTGTAGTGTTAAATATAGAAAGAGGGGTTGCTGCAAAAATAAAGTTGGATGATGTGATAGATACATTTGCAAATTGCAAAACAAGAAAAGTCAACTTTTTAAAATAAAATTATCAAAGAAAGTTTAAGTACCAGATATAATATTTATATTTCATAGTGTTTTCAATTAATGTTCATTAAACTAAAAAGTCAAAATTACGTTTATTAATTAAATTATGTATTCATCTTTTATATATTTTGATTGGTATACATTTTAAAAAATATGATATTAATTTAATTTTGATATGTTAAATGTTTTATGTTTATGAAATATAAAGTATCATACCTAAATCTTTAATTTTTTTTTAATATTTTTACACATTTAAAAGTTATGAAATCGTTAATTCCTATGTATTATACTAAAATAGTAATAACTAAATTATTTATATAAATGTATTTGAACTATAGGCAAAGATAATAGGCATTTAATAAATATACTATACTTAAATTTATATATTAATATGCATGTACATTTTATTTGCACATCTGAATTGTATTAGATTATATATGTACTTATATCTTACTTTATATCAACTGTCAAGAGTTGATTTTATCTACAATTATTATTTTTTCTCCAAATTATGTAGAGGTTTTTGTATAAGATTTTTACTAAGAGCTCTAGAAATATTAACACTGATTTTAACTTATACATTTATAATATTTAAAAAAAAAGTAAGCTTATGAAATTATTTTGAATTTTATGAAATTATTCACGATACAATGGTTTCGATAACCTCATGGGAGGGGGAATGGTATACCTTGGATTTTCAAGAATATTTACATTTTTGGGTAGGGGCCCCGTTTTAAATTTGACTTTAAGGCCCCCAAGTGTCTAGTTGCGCCGCTGTAACTATACAAGAAAATTTGTGCAGTTGTAATTACGGTTAATATCAAACATTTATCCAAATATTGCTCATATTCGTGATAAGCCTATGGAATGGTTGTGTAAACGTGCTTGTTGCGTGCCGTCGTTCAATCGTAACGTTGGTTAAGTTTTTTTAGGATAATATTCCAAATAAAATACTCAAATATAATTTAACTATTTATTTAAGAATTTTTCTAAGTACAAAAACAATAATTAAGAAATGATCTGGCGTGAAGGTGCTTGCGACTACTCGTGTAAACCACATCTGAATATTGGTCTGTTCCCAACCCCCTTATATACTTAGGTTTGGTGAGGATCAAACGTGCCGCGCTGGGCGATAGTTGTTTTCAACTATCTTAAATAATTTGTCACTAGTCCATTATTTATCACCTAGATGACCTCGCTAATATTGCCATTCGCACATCTTCCATATTTGTCGCGAGTTTTTCCCAATTACATTTCTAAATGTAACCATGCGATTCACATATAATATATGTACTTATTTACCTTCTGATTTTTAACTAAAATTCCTTTCTATTCATACGAATGCAAATATTATGTTAATAATAATCATTTCCTTGATCTCTACTATTTATGATCTACGTGGTCCCATCCATGTCGTATGAGTCGTAAGGACCTACATTTATGTATGTCCGCAACAGTGCTATACTCACTCCAAAAAATTACCAACTGGTGGGTATCAATGATACACTGCTGATGTCTTTTAAAGGGGAAGAAAAATGTATATACTTCGATAGATACGATGGTCAACATAGATGATGCAACTAGTTATCCGGTTGAGTTTTTAAATGTATTGAAATCACCGTGTATGCCATATCATAGGCTTATTCTGCGTGTGGGCAGAAATTTAAAACTACCTAAACTGTGCTATGGTACCAGGCTTAAAGTCAAAGCTTTACATCGCAGTATAGTGGAAGCCACAATTTTAACTGGATGTGCAAAAGGAGAAACTGTGCTTTTACCGCGAATCCCTATAATTTTGAACGATCTTTCGTAGGAATTTAAACGATTACAGTTTCCCCTCAAAGTTTGCTTCGCAATGACTATAAATAAGTCTCAAGACTAGACTCAAATTTGCAGAAATAGACTTGCGAGAAAACTAGTTTTTACGTAGCTTACTCACGCGTAAACTCACCCAGTAGCTTGGTGATTTTGTCACCTACTAATAGATCAGCGAAGAATATTGTCTAAAAGTTTTTTAGATAAAATTTTGAAAAACTATTAATAAAACATTTATTTTAAACCTTCACTACTAAAACTTCTCGTAAAGAAAGCTACGGCCGCTAAAAGCTATAACATATAATATAGGTTATGACAGTGCTTCCCAAACTTTATCAACTCACGACGCCCTTTTTAATCTAAGGTTTTTTCAGGGCGTCCTTCTCCAAGTCATAGCATGAATAATTATAAGGAAAATTTTAGACCCGATAGTATTTCATGACATCGCGGCGCACACTTTGAAAACCGATGGGTTATGGTAATAATTATTATCTTAAAAATAAATTAATATATATAAAATTATTCCAACAATCTTAATTAATTTTAATTTCAATAGATTAAACAAAATTTAATCTTGCTATGTTACATAGATTTTTATACTTAAACCCGGCAACGACGGGTAATTCATCTAGTAACTAATATACATGTGTATTTAAAAAATTATATTTTTATCTTTCTGTAAATACAAATTAGTGCCTGCCCCATTTAATATTTCTAAATCCACCTCTGCTACTATGAATATCTTTATTGGAATAGGTAGCTTTGACAACTAAGAGCATCGTTGAAAATGGAATACTATATTGAAAATTCTTTACAAGCAACGTGTAACATTATGTTTTATCAAATATCAATAAATACACTCCATAACCACTAATAATTTTTATGACTAGTAAAAAAAAAATTAAAAAAATTATTCTAACTACTTAAAACTAATTTCAGTTGTCAGCTATGCATAATATAAACAACTTAACACTAAGTATACACAGATAATATTAGAACGTAAACGAATGTATTAAAAGTATACCACACCTAGAATTACAAAATCAAATTAGAAAAAATGACAATATATGAGTATTAAATCGTATTAATACTGTTCATATATTATAATTGTATTTACCTATCTTACCTTATCAAACTATTACGTTATAGAGCAGTCTATTTGTTTCACTGTATATATTAAAATTAGTACTTCAACAGAAAACATATCTATAGTTTTTTTTTGATTTACAATATTCCATATTTAAAAAAGAAAAATGTAAAATACCAATTCAAAGTATCAATAATAAATAAATTATGTAAATTCTACTCAGTTATCATTAATATAGTTCTGAAAGTATGCTAAATATTTTAAAATTATAAAATAACAAGAATATAATACATATTATGTTTAAATATAACATATTATGCTTATTTTTATTTTTTAAAGTTTAAAATATTATACAATGAATAGGTTTATATAAATAATAAATAATAATAAACTGACACGGTCCGTAGTGGTCGTGGGTACAATAGTACTAATGTTTGCATTAGAAATATAATACGTGTTTATTTTGTGATTAACAGCAAACTTTGTCAATAAAATAGATGATCTTTATTAATTTTTACTTTAGTTCTTTTTTTTATGAATATACATATTTGAATTAAAATTAACAAATAACGATTTATCATCAGTTAACTTTATAAATGAAAATAATTTTAGAGCCTACATAAATATTTTGAATAGACGTTTTGTGAATAAAAAAAAAACCTTTTTATATAAACTTTGGTAATCTTTCCATAGTCTTATGATGTTTCGAAGAATATTAAAAATGCAGTCAACCGGTTTTATCAACTATAATTTCTTACGTACATACGTGTGTGCATAATACATGCAGATGCGGTTAACTTTATAGGCCTCACATGGATGATACCAACAGCTATTAACTAACCTTGAACTCGATGACGACTGGCCACTATAACCGGTGTCAGACATTTGCTAGAAGAAACACATAGTCAAATATATCGTAAAGAATAAGTGAGATACGAAGCTCATACAGATTTTCATTAATATACAATATTTATGACGATAACAATCACAGTTAATTTTCATAAAATCTCCACATGACATCTTATATTTCTATGAAAATGCTTTCCAATAAAATTCAATCAAAAAGAAAAAGAAGTGTGAAAAACCGTATAACGAAAAAAAAATATTGAAATATGTTATTCTATTGATGCGTAAATATCTAATGCACTAACAAAATTATAAAATTATTATAAAAAATGGAAAAAATTGTATAATATAATATCTTTATAATCAATTTATTTGAATATGTATATTAAATCATATCATTATATAAATTAAATAAGACATACGCGTTGCGACATAGATGATACACCAAAAGTATAACACTTATTGTTTAAAAACCGTTTTCACATGATCTTTTCTGTATTATATATGAACACGGATAGGTACTAAAACCAATACGTGTTTTAGTAATTTTACGGTTAATTTATCGAAAAAACGCCACTGAATAAGTACGAATAATTTTTTGTTTTCAAGTTACATAATACCTACGATAATTTATACTAACATTAAACAATGCAGCGTGTGCTATTAGAATTACGATACGTAATTTTATTACTCTGCGGGTGCTATTTTGTCGAGATAAAAATTGATCCCATAAGTTGTAACAGCACCCATGTACTTTCAATGCTTAGCTCAATAAATAACTAACTTTATATTGCCATCAATAGTTAGTTGGCTGATGTACAAAAGAGAAAATTATCTTTTGTACACATTGTATATTCGTACAGACGTTAACGCTCACCAAAAGTTGACTAATTATTACCGTTCGTGTCTGTTAATATCAAATAGTTAGTGACATTTTAACCTTAGATTAATGACTATAATTCAATGATTTCTGATTTGTTTTAATTGTAATAGCACGTTGTATAATTATATACTGGAATTAGCGAATAATCAGACAACTATAGGAAAAGTGTGTAATTATTTTAAACATTACGTAAATTAAAAGCATAATTATAACAAAACACTAGGTTTATTTGGAATCTTATTATATACACACTTTTGAAGCATAAAGCTACTATGGTGTTCAATATAATTATATTATAAATAAATACAGTGGTAATATCAATCAATTGGCTTATTGATGTTATGCCACTTGAAGGACTTATTCCGGCCGATTTAAATATGTATGACGATGAGAATATTATAAAAGCTGCTAAAATATATGCCCAAGATCTCCATGATGATACCTCATCTACAATCAGAGCTGAGCTGTTCATACAAAGGCAACAATGGAGTCAAAATACTATTCCATAACCGAATTCTGCTCTTGATTCACTCTCTTATTGCACCAATCTTCAACCTAACATTAAAATACTTTTACAATTATTCGCCACGTTACCAGTTACCTCTTCCACTTCGGAAAGAACATTTTTTTGCACTTAATCACTTTAAAAATTATTTAAGAAGCACCATGTCGGAAAACAGACTGAATGGGTTAGCTATGGCTAATATAAAATAAAAAAGAGCAATTCGATGAAAATGAAATAATAACTGAATTTGCCAGAAATTCACCTAAGAGAATGCAGCTGTCAGAGTGGATCAAGTGACTTAACACTAAAACCAAAATTATTATTATTATTATAAATTATATATCAATAAATATTTTTAAAACTATACTAAAATGCTTGAATTACATTTAAAAACTTGGTGGAAGATGGTGGTAGGGGGGGTTAAGGGTAAATTCTTATATCCTCTTTTAACTTACCTATCGAAAAAAAGTGATTAGCTCCTCCCATTTAAAAATCCTAGCTACGCCACTGATTGATAGATAGCCATTGTTATTGTGTCGTTGGAGGCAGTTATCAATACTACTGACAATATTCCATCAATATAGTTTCTAAATTTATTACAATAATAAATGCATGTCTTTGAATAAAACAGTTGAATCGTATGTTAAAATAACTTTTTCCGATAGAAACGAGGAACGAAATTTTATTTTAGAATACCTTGAAGTTTACAGAGATCATCCTGCATTATGCTAAGTAAATGTGATGAATACATGGATAGAACAAAAAAAAATTATGCCTATGATGTTTTATTGAAAAATACCAATATAATTTTCCGACGGCTACATAAAACGATGTTAAAAAGAAATTTAATTTTTTTTTTTTTTTATGTAGCACAGGGATCGGCAACTGGCGGATCGCGGTCCAGATCCGGACCGCGGAAGGCAAAACTATGGACCAGGGGTCTCCAACCTACGGCCCGCGGGCCGAATCCGGCCCGCCAAGGTTTTTACACCGGCCCGCCTAGCTAATTAATGTTTTAAAAATAATATATAAAAAAACATTAATATTAATATTAATTTTCATTAGTTTAATTTATTTTTTATTGAATTAATTAATAAAATAAAATAAATTTATTATTTTTTTTCTTTTGGTATTATTCATAACAATTTATGTTTGTAAATATATACTAACACGAATAATAGAAAAACTCGTCAATCACACTTATCTGCCTAATATTGTACTCAAAACTTACGCGATTGTCAGATAAGATATGATCGACTTTTTCCGTTGTAATAATAATGCTATCGAACGTGTGATCGACGGGTTTTTTCTAACTGCGTGAGTCCACTGTAGTATATCGGGTATAATTTATAAATTATGTAGAATCAGTTTTTATGATTATTGTAGTTAAGTGTCATTTATTATCGAGTGTAGTGCTCTGTGCTGTATTAAAATAAATATGAGTTTAAGTAAAAAACGGAAAGTCGATACAGAGTGCCGTGTTTTTAACAAAAAGTGGAATAATGACTATTTCTTCATTGAACAAAATAATGTTGCTCTATGCGTTATTTGCAAGGAAAAGGTTGCTGTTTTGAAAGAATATAATATTGGTAGACATTATAAAAGCAAACACGCATCTACATATAACAACCTATCTGGTTAACTACGATCGGACAAATTTGAAATCTTAAAACAGAATTTACTAGCTCAACAGTCAATTTTTATTAAACGGTCATGTCAAAATGAATCTCTCGTAAAAGCAAGTTTTCAAGTAGCCCGTACTCTGGCGATAGCCGGAAAACCGTTTACTGATGGCCAAATTGTAAAGGAGTGCATTTTGAAAACAGTTGAAGAGATTTGTCCCGATAAAATCAATTTATTCACCGGTATTAGCTTGTCAGCGAATACAATTGCGCGACGTACCACAGATCTCGGAAATTATATTATTCGTCAATTAAAAGATATTGCTAAAAGCTTTAAATATTTTTCAATTGCTTTGGATGAATCTACCGACACTTCAGACTCAGCGCAGGTGCTTTTATTCGTTCGCGAAGTCAATGAATCTTTTGAAATAACCGAAGAATTGGCCGCCGTCCACTCAATGAAAGACTCATGTACTGGTAATGAAATTTTTTTGAAGGTAAAAGAATCTATTTTTACTTTGGGTCTTGAATTTAGCATTTTAAAAGGCGTAACTACTGATGGTGAACGCAACATATGTGGAGCACATACAGGTTTGGTTGGAAATATTTGTAAAACTGTATTGGAGACTGGTGCAGCAGCACCAATGGCTATTCACTGCATAATACACCAGCAAGCTTTGTGTGGGAAAAATGCACCAATAAATGAAGTTATGAATATTGTTGTGCAGAATGTAAATTATATTCGAAAAAGTGCTCTCAGTCACCGTCAGTTTAAGAACTTTCTTGCTGAAATTGAAAGCGAGTACCCAGTATTCCTTATCATTGCGAAGTTCGTTGGTTCAGCCGAGGTCACATCTTGAAAACATTTTTTTATCTTCGTTCAGAAATCGACACATTTATGACAGAAAAAAAACCGTGTTATAACTGAGTTAATTGATTTAACATGGCTATGGAAATTAGCTTTTCTCGTCGATATAACTCAGCTCCTTAATGAGTTTAAAGTTGCATTTAAAGTTGCAAGGAGCTAACTCGTTGATTTCAGATACATATTCCTACATTAGATCTTTCAAATTAAAACTAAATCTATTCACAAATCAATTAATAGAAAAAAATCTTGCCCATTTTCCAACATGCAACAAATTCAAACTTGAAAATTATAAAGAATTCCCTACCGATTTTGCTGTTGGAGTTCTCACCTATTTAAAAGAGCAGTTCCAGACCCGATTTAGAGATTTCAAAAGTGCAGAAGACCGTATTCGAATTTTTGAAAATCCATTTGCATTAAAAATAGAAACTTTACCGACAGAGTTTCAGCT
Source organism: Sipha flava (assembly GCF_003268045.1). Lineage (NCBI taxonomy): Eukaryota > Metazoa > Arthropoda > Insecta > Hemiptera > Aphididae > Sipha > Sipha flava. The sequence continues at coordinate 120,693 of NW_020273610.1, forward strand.
TGAAGTTATCGAGCTCATATCAAACAACAATTTCAAAGACTATTTCAAGGAAGCTAGTCTCCAACAATTTTACGCCATGTTGCCAGAGGAATCATTTCCAAATCTCAAAAAACATGCGCGTGAAATGATATCAATATTTAGCTCAACATACTTATGTGAGCAGACATTTTCAAAAATGAAATATGTCAAATCTAAGTACAGAACTAACTTAAGTGACGAACATTTACAAGCGACGCTGCTAATTGGAACCACAAAGTTTGATGCAAACTTTCAAGACATTTTAAAAGACAAGCAATTCTAAACGTCTCACTAAATAACTTACTCTTATCATAATAAAACGAAATTTTGAATTATAAAATAAAAAAATTATATAAATAAACATACATTTTTTAAATAAATCTTATTTATTATTATTTATTGCTCAATTTTATAACCTATCTATTTTTCTAAAAATGTTGGCCCGCGATGCCAAAGCGTATATCAAATTTGGCCCGCGGTAAAAAAAGGTTGAAGACCCCTGCTATGGACCCTGTCAACACATTGTACTTCATTATGTTATTTTCTGTAATAGTATTATTATTAATACAGACATTTATTTTATTTAATTTATCAAACTCAGATTATAGTTATATCATAATTCATTGAAAAATATTTTATCGGGCAGGTAATAATCGGTTTTATTACAATGTTATCGGCCGACGGCCGAGTCGCGACAATACCAAATATTTCGATTTTCTAAGAACTCCGAAGAACCGACGGCGTAAAATTATATTTATTGCTTATCGCTAACTAAATCGTTAACTCTTTAGTTTTAGTACGTGTACATTCGCCGGCGGATACAGTGTGTGTTTCGTTTTATATTATTCGTTCAATATGTTGAGTAAAAAACGCAAAATCGACAGCGAAAATAGGAAGTTTATGAACGAGTGGACTGAATTATATTTTTTTATATTGCCTGAAAGGGTTAGAGCCATTCCAGTCTGTTTAATTTGCAATTCAACTGTCGCTATTATTAAAATTGGAAATTTAAAACGGCATTATGGAACTACTTATAAAGATTTTCATACAAAATTTCCTCCAGACAGTGAAGTGCGTAAAAATAAGGTCCATGCATGTATGTTATCTTACAAAAATAGTACGACTACACTTATACGGTGTATGAGTGAACAAGAGAAATCAACTGAAGCAGCGTTGCGTATGTGCTGGGTTCTTAATAAGCACCAAAAACCGTTTTCCGATTACGAAATAGTAAAAGAGTGTATGTTGGAAGTGGCTACTGCACTTTTTCAAGAAAATAAAAAAAAATCGTTACCTCTATCCAAGATATTCCTTTGTCGGCAAGGAGTAACACAAGAAGGACAGAAATGTTGGCAGCCGAAAACAAAAAAAGCTTATTTGAACTTTTACATAAGTCACCGTGCTACTGCATTGCGCTTGATGGATCTTGTGACTTAGTTGATTCTGAACAAATGTCAATTTTCGTGCGATTCTTTGACATTGAAAATAAAGTGTTTAGAGAAGAGTTACTAGCAATATTGACATTTGAAGGCAAGACTCGTGGAGAAGATTTATTTAAGAGTTTTGATGACTTCATGAAAAAATCGGATTTGAGTTATGATAAAATTGTGTCAATTTCCACTGATGGAGCTCCAGCGATGATGGGAAAAGAAAAAGGATTATTAAAAAGAATCCGTGATAATAATTCCGGGATATTAACTTATCAATGCATAATTCACCAAACATTGCTTTGTAGTAAACTCAGTGCTACACTGAAAGACGTTATGGACGGTTTGATCAAGTTAATCAATTTTATCAGGTTGCGTTCTTCTCTTCAACACAAACAGTTCAAAGAGTTTCTGTGTCAATTTGATTCGACTTATTCAGATTTACTACAACACAATCATGTTCATTGGCTCAGTAAAGGTCGAGTAGTTGAACGTTTTTGGAACATTAAAGAAGAAGTAAAAACATTCCTAAAAAATGTAGGTACTGAAGAAGCAAAGAAGCATTCGGATTTCTTAGAAAACAATCGAAACATAGTTACAATGACTTTCTTAAATGTCATTTTGAAGTATTTAAATACGCTTAATGTCGAATTACAAGGAGAAGGGAAATTAATATGTGATTTTAATACAAAGTGTGTCTGCTTTCCGTCGCAAACTAAATATATTTAAAGGCGACATTGAACAAAAAAAATTCATTCACTTTCCCACAATATTTGAATGCAAAAATTATTCTGAAATTATAAACATCGAAACATTTTTAAGTTTTTTGTCAGATCTTATGAAGGAATTCGATGCTAGATTCAAAGACTTTTCTGAAATAGGAAAACTATCACAATTCTTAAAAACCCCTTACGATGTTCTCCCAGACGGAGAATGGACTGATGTAGCTAAAAAATTATTTAATCTTTCAAAGTCAAAACTCCAAATGGAAATAATAGACCTACAGGAAGATGTTTCCTTGAAGCAGTACAGAAGTGCGTCAACTGAAGAATTCTGGGCTAAAGATGCCATTGACAAGTATTCAAACTGTAAGCAACTGGCAATCAACTTGGCTACGATGTTTGGTTCGACATACATTTGTGAGGCATCGTTTTCAAAAATTAATTTTTTGAAAAACAAATATCGGACAAAATTAACAGACTCTCACCTTGAGGACACATTGCACATAAGCTGTTCTCCACGAGTTTCCGATTTCAAAAAGCTGGCTAAGGAAAAGAAATGCAATTTTTAGCATTAAATAATTTACTGTAATAAATATATTTTTTTCATACTTTTAATATTGTAGTTTTTAATATAAATTAATTGTAATAACTGAATAATTATTTTTATTTTTATACTGCTATTTTTAAAATATAAAGATTTGAAAAAAAAAATGTTTCACTGGACCTCATTGATTTATTATTTTAATCTTTAGGACTCCAATAGAAATTACTTGTCGACCCCTGATGTAGCATGACAAGAGCAATTACAACGTTCTCTTCGCTAGACATTTTAAACGAAAATTAATATATTGATGGATATTATTGACCGTATAAGGGTCGTTGAAAATACACGCTTATCGTTACTTAAATATTATTAAGATGTTTATTTATTATTTACTTTCCATCAAAAATGAAATATACTTAAAAAACATAAAACATTGCACCTGTTATTGTATTATATGTTTTGGTATTATAAAATACTCTTTTAAGTAAAGAAATCATTTACAGTTATATTTACAATATTTCATAGGATTTTGTCGTTAAAATAATATATATATATATATTATAAATAAATTCTTCTTCGAAAAACTTTTCGCTCTCCTTGTCCGATAAGAAACTATCTTGTGATAGTCAAAATATTCAGGAACTTAACATATATAATTTAAACATTAAATATACATATATTAAATTGAGATACCGTAATATGGACAACGATGATGAGATTATATATATTGAAACACATAGGCATTTATCGATATTTACTTAACCTACATATTATATGGATTAAGTTTGCCAAAAATTGTAGTTACAAGGTAAAATTATTCATTCTTTATTTATTCGACATGACAGTTACAATTGTGTGTGTGTAACATAAAATATGTAAATGACAACTTGAGTAATATTAGTTTTTAATAAAATAAAAAGAGTAACAACACTTGAATCAATAAAATAATAATTTTAATTAAAGTTTAAATTATTATAAAGTAGTATAATTGTATTTATATGTTTATATATTGTCTTAGCACTGAAAGTTATAAGCAAACAAAAAATTAAATTAAATAACACTTCCAGTAAATAAAATATAAACAAAAAAATCAAATGTTCAAATAGTACATATGAAATAAAAATATATATAAAACGAGCAAATCATTCGGCTTTTAAAGTTCTTTATTTATTTTATTTATTTCTTTATTTTTAAAGTGCCGTTACGGCGAAACACCGATTTTGTTCATTATGTACAAAAATAAAAATAAAACTGGTATGTGTGTTGGTTTGAAAGATATATTTTTGAAAAATTCTAATACATGTTTACAGTCATTACAGGGCATGTATTATTTTATACTCGTCGAAATAAATTTATCCAGAATAATTAACACTACGCGGTTGAATGATGACTCAAGTTAATAGTTGAACACGAGTGAGTATGCAGGTGTGTGCGTGTGCAGGTCATGCCGTTGGTGGGAGGAGGGATATATCCCCCCCCATGAGATCAGCCGCCACTCAAAAAAATATGATAGCTAACTTGAGTAAATTTAAAATGCCTACAATGACATGTTATTGTAGTTTTTAATTTTTATAATTATAATTGAGTTAGGTATCTGAACAAAAGCTTGTTTTTTTTTCATCAATTTCGGTACTTATTATGATTATGGTTAGTATTTAAAATTTATAGACAATAATTTGATGTATAAATAAAACTGTTTATCTTATACACAAATTAACACAATATAAATAACATGTTTATCAACATTGTAATTTAATAATGTACAGTCCTTTTTCTTCTAAATTGATATTTTGATAACATCCCCCCCATCTAAAATTTCTGGGCACGCTACTGTACGTGTGCGTGCGCGCGTGTATATGTGTTTGTTTTTGTGTATTCTATACATAGTAATATTTTTCACCGTACTGTATTACACGAATGTACGTATACATAAATAATAATACTAATGTCAATAATGCACACACTTCACTCAGCAGCAATACCGTGTAATATGTACGTTAAGGTTTTTTGCAAAGACTAGAAGGTGAAACTGTCTCCCATTCGGGATTTCATGTATACATCAATCACGCATGTATTAAAATTATATAAATGGAAGAAATCGTGGTTTATAGTGCCCCGGTGATTTATTTATTTTTCAATTAATTTAAAATAAAATTTAAATAAATTTAAATTTAAAAATGTTCGGTCCTGCATGTGTACTGACACATGAAAACACAGAAAACGTATTTATTTACTCAGATTTCAATTTTATTAAAAAAAAAAAAAAATAACCAAAAATCTTATTTAAATGCTTTAGTTTAGCCAAAAATGGTTCATAATAATTATTATTTTACACTAGCTTCAAATAACTTTAAAGGAATCCAGTTTGTTTTATTTTTCACAACAATGTCAAAATAATCGATCTTAAAACGCTACAATGATAAAAATAAAATAAATCGATCAAGTTTTTAGGAAACGGAAGTTTTTTATAGGTTCCTTAATAGGTTTGACTGCAACAGATGAACAACTAATCAAATATACTTATCACTATTTCAATAATTTCGATTCATATTTATATATATTTTTGTATTTTTAGTTCAGATATTTAATACATAAATAAATATTAAAATATTTAGATTATAGGTATACAGTGCTGTAGTGTTGATTATTTTCGGAACGAAGCTTCTAATTTTATTGGTTTAAATGTATAATTTTTCCGATTAATATAATTATTTTTCTTAATTAGTAAAAAAAACAAATAATACTTATACTTTATTCACACAAGATACTATTGTACAATATCAACATATATTCGGATTTTATGTTGTGAAATAAGTTAATAAATAATTTACACTTTGATTATAAAAATATATCAAACCTTTCGGTTGGTGGAGGGGAAAAACCAAAGCTCCGCTGAACCCCCATAGCTGTGATCATTGGCGTGAGCACAAATGGTGCAGACTGTGAAATATTGTAAATAAGGCCCTAAAATTTAAGTCTAAGAGTAAGGGGCCCGTATTTTAACTGATATTACTCAAATCAAATGAAATTTGTTCTTTAGGTAAGATATTTGGTAAAAATAAAATTATGTTTCGCCATAGAAAAAATTTAACTAAATTTTCTAAATGTTCGTACAAAAACTTATTATGGTAATATCACAGCTACAAATAACTACAAAAGTACAAATCATAATTAAATAAAGCTATCTAAGAAAAATATTCGAGATTCAAGGAAAATATATTCATTAAGACTAATATACCACAATATTAAATTAAAAATGTAAGTTATGTTTATTTAATAATTTAAACATTTTAATTTATTAAATATACTTACAGGTTTTATTAAGACAGGGCCCGAATGTATTGTAGGCAACCCTTGAAATACAGGTCTGCGCATGTCTATAGATATGACACAGTAGGTGTGTATACATTTAGGTATTACATATAGTATTTAGGCATTACATACAATGCCACGAATTTATAACTTATAACACAATACTGTAAAGAGAAAACGTAATTAATTATTTGTTGTCTTTAATTCTATCTTCTATTCATTAATTTTATCATTACTATTAATAAAACTTATAGAATTGTTATTGTTTTACACATAATATATATATATATATATATATATATAAATTTTGTTTTTTCTTATTATTTTACTAAGATATTTAAATGTAATTTATGATTTATAATTAAATTATTCAGCCGTGTTTCACTAACGAACAGTAACTAAATATTATCAACTTCGAACTTTCGAACCAAAAGTATTGACAGTTGAGATGTTCAAATAACGTTATGATTGAGTCATAAATTTTAAACATTTTAAGATAATACCTGGTAATTTGAAATATACGTATTAGTCAAATAATGTGTTGATACATGCAGTATAATATACGCATTGAATTATTACATTTTCAAACCAGCTGAAGAATAATAACACTCTTTCACGATGCATTGGCAATAACGTCAAAGAGATGGGGTGAAAAAGATTTTCATTCGAAACTGTTATTATGTCTACACAAAATAATACTCTTTGTGGAAATACGTTGACACTGGGGCCACAGCGTTGAAGAGAAACGTGAAAAATAGAAAACTTTCGACTTACCATCGTCTGAAAAACGCAAAGCCTGTTGTCTTCATTAATTTCCAGTTCAGCGCATGACGGCGCCAAAGACCACACTTTTTGCCAACAGTTTTCTAACGGTTCGGCCGAATGCGTGCAGTGCAGGATAGTGGACGTCACGAACACTGCTGCTACGAGGAAAGCCAACGACGACGTCATTTCGCTACACGTCAACGGAAATGGGGAAAAAAAGACGACGACGACGGCGATAAAAATAATAATAGCAATTATTAGTTGATAAATCGATACGGAAGGCGAACGGCAAAAAATAAAATTTAAAACGCTAAAGAAAACTAAATAAAAATCGAAAACCTATAGAAAAATAGGTTTTCTCGGCGAAACTATAATAGCAACATATAATAACACGTAATCGATATTTTTAAAACTAAACGCTATTATTTCGTAGTGACAATAATATTATATTATGTGAACGAAAAATGAAGATATGTTGCGATGTAAAAAATAATTTCGTTCCGAACCGGTCTGTAATCTGTGCACAGTCTGCTTCCCGGATGACTGGTCATAACGAACTGAATGCGTTTGCTGCACGCGCGCGCGTGTGTGTGAACGATGGTAGTTATGTCTATGGCAGCGGAAGAGTGAAGTGAAGAGAACCGATAGTTCCAAAGTACTGGTAATAATGTTAAGAAATCGCGCGGGTATATCGCATGGTATAATAGTAGAACACACGAATATTTTGACTCCACATGATCATAATTTTATTTTTTGATAATTAATATTAATAATTTTTTACCATTATCATCAACGTTGCGTCCAGAATGGCGCCAAAGACGACGATATAGATTAAAAGAAAGTGAGAGGGGGTTCCCGTGACATTCTAATTAAGTAAAGCTGGGTTCACATTACACCGTGCTGTGTCGTGCCTTCTAAAATAATTATCTCTGATTGGTTGAACCATTTTATTACATCAAGGTAAACCGTATAATAAATCACAAGTTAACCTCACTAACCATAAGATACCGTGAAGTTGATTTTATCCAACTTTTGAGCGTGTGGTTACCGATTTTAATAGTAATAATTTAATATTCTATGATAACATTATTCATAATAACAAAGGGCTCGGAAGGTGATGCATTTGCATGATTTTATTGGGCTATTAAATTTATTGCTAAGTAACCTTGAAATTATTTTCATGACACTATGAAAAACCTAATAGGAACATTTTGAAAGAAAATTTCAAATTTTAAGCTATTTATTTTACTTGTATTTTATTTTATCTTATATATTTATACCTAAAAATTATGTTTAGCATAGTATAATATACTAACAAAATTTGTACTGTTATGTACGAATATATTTATTAAAATATCTTCATTTATGAACATTTTTGAGTTAAAAAAATTAAGTGCATATTTTTTAAGCATATTTGTACTTTTTTAAGCGCATAAGTGCATGCATACTTAGTACTTTTTAAGAGAATTAATTTCTGAGCCCTAATAATAATAAAATACATAATTTCTACTATATAATTTAATATTCATCAGTTATTATTTATTGAAACTTATGAAAATATTTCATATCTAATAAAAAAAAACTGCGAAAATATGTAACCAAAATTTGATATCATCACCATAAGATATTTATAGGTATCACACATTTTCAAAGCACACGGTCTGGTAAAATAAACGTTACGATGTAGTGTGAACCCGGCTTAATGGTAATAAATTAAAGAATGTCGTCGGTTAAGAATTTTTAAAATGCATTTCAAATAAGTACGAATTAGTCGTATAGTCCATTGCGTACGCATATTATTTTTTATCAAAGAAGGCCCGGTTATGTTCACTACCTATTTACAACCACGGTTCGCATCAGACAACCGCGGTTACGCGCCAGCATTTGGAAGCCAAACACGACCGCCGATGCCGACGCCACTGCCACCGTATAAGTAGTATAAAGCAGGACTTGAAATCGATTTCAAAATCGATTTTAGATATCGATAAAAATCGTTAAAGCCTTTTAGAAAATCAAAATCAATATCAAAATCGTTAATGGTTGGTAATGATTTTCAAAATTTATATTGATATATATATTGATATTGAAAAAAGTTAAAAACGATATTTTATATCAAAATCAAAATCATTTTAATAATTAAAACGATTTTAAATTTCAAAATTTCAAGATTCAAAATTTTAAATTAAATTTTTATTTAAATTATAAATGTATAGATTAAATAAATAGACCGATTACGCTGATGCAACACTGTTGTTGTACCCTGTACAATTATGTCCACCCTGTATATTTTATTTTTGTATAGTCAATCAATTCTTTCACTGGCCTACGTGACT
>NW_020273610.1:174778-365461 GCF_003268045.1 Sipha flava
TGTTAATACGTCCGATTTCCTTTTGGACGCGCATCGTTCCGACGTGTTACGTTTCGCGGTCGTCGTCGTAGTCCGTTCGCGGGGATCACGGTTTTCCGATACGCGGTACGATCCCCGTACGGTTCGCAACAATTTTTTATCCGTAGACACCGAATCCGATCATAAGCTTTGTTGCTGTTTGCGATATTGGCTTTACGACGCTGCCATTAATTTTGTCTTGATTTTTATCTTTAACATTTACAGTTGTTTTCGGGCGTTCACCTAATACCATTGTTACTTCGTTTAACAAATGGCGATTTAAATTACACTGCGAGCGAGATAACGTTGTTTTTCTTTTTTTTTTTTTTGCACTTGATGTGAAATTTATAGCTTTTCTTCGGATGAGATGAATAAATATAATTTGTCTAAAACTTCCAACGCAATTATTAATAAGCTCAAGTATGTGGAACAACTTAGGTTTTCTTACTTATTCCCAAAATGCTTGTAATAAATCGATTTATTATATTTTTAAAAAGACAGAACTTAAAATTAATGTGTAAGTTTTTAAACTTTTCTTTAATATTTTCTTTGAACAGTTATTTTACCAATTCAGCAACATTAAAATATTTGTAAAATATAATACTTAAACTTAATTGAAAATTGAGGAAATTGTACTTATGAATAAATTTTACTCATAACATTATAATTGTACATGGTTGGTAAAAATGATCGCGAGAAAATAATTGTTAACTAGAGTTTTATTTTATATAATTTTTCGTGTATACATAGATTAATAATGATGCTTTATATAATAACAATACACGATTGTCGATCATCTGAAATTGTTTTTAACGTGTTGATTTGATATAAAACAGTGTTTCCTAATCTATGGGTCGCAACCCAAAATTAAACCGCGAAATATTTTTTTATGAGTCACGACTAGCGAAAAGTTTCATCTGGCAGTTAATAATATTATATTATCACATTTTTTTTTTAGGGTTGGTGAGGCATGATTCGCGTAATTAACAAGCATTAAATAATTTTTGAGTCGCAGTTATAAAAAGGCTTGATTGGCTTTAAATTGTATTAATGAGAATAAAACAAAAGTAAACATTTTCACTTAGTGTAATTAATTAATTACACTTAATTCACTATTTATACATTATTTATATTGTATTTATATTTATATTACTTTATGTTGTGCATAGATGCATAGTGCGTACTGACAACTAACATATAACTGTCACAGTCACGGACTAAGATATTGATATTCTTATCGACCGATAATTTACCCACATCAGATTACTTATATACCATGTATGCGTGAGTGCCTTGCGCTCGATTGTTATTATTATTATCCGATTAAAATTTAATTATCAGCGATATTAATATTTTTATATATATATATATATATTTTTTTTTTCATTACACTTTAATACTTTATTGAATAAACAAACTTAAATTATTATATTACTGATATGTTTAAAATTGGTTTTTAAAATTGTTTTCAAATATTTTTTTTTTTTTTTTGGGGAGAAACCCCAGAACCTCCCCCCCATAAATACGCCACTGAGTTAATTAAATAATATCTTCAAATATCTTCATATTTATTACATAATATTATAGAATTAACATTAAATAAGTGTAAACGAATATAAGATAATAATTTAATAAAAAATACCTGCTGATTTTGTTGGATAACATATTATACTTGGTGAAATTGATTTATTTATAATATATTGCAAATTCATATTTCATAATAAATAAATAAAGTATTTAAAACTTTGTCTGCTTCATGAAGTATTGTGTTTAATAATTGGATTTTAATACGTAAAACAAATATAAAATAAATTTATGAATTTAATAATATATTTTATATTTTTTTAAGGAAATCGCATGTATTTTTATCATGGGCTCATGATACATGATATATATAATTAAATAATTAAATTAACATAAAAAAAAAATAATCTACTTATTAGTTTGTATTATAATATCAACGAAAAAAAATAATAGGAATTAAATGGAAGTTTATATATAGTATATTTATTGAAAACAATGTAATAAAAATGATTACTGAATATAAGATGGAAATATCAAATTATATATTCCTAATAATGTGATAAAGATGCTTAATTTATTTGTTTAAATATTTAATTATATTCTGAAATATAACTTTATATTATTAAAAATGATAACAATTTTTATTATTTGAAATAAAAAACACTAAATACTTCGAAATGTTTATTACTTTGCTTTAAATTAGCAGAGTTTTGGAATCTTAAAATATTTTATTTATCTTCTTGGTTTTTGAATAACCAAAATTAATGAATATGATGAATATTTATTTAAAAATGTATAAATAGTTCATTTTTAATATATTAGGTTCTTTGTAGTTATATAGTTACTGTAATTAAATATTTGTATTTGTTTTTTTTTTTTTTAGGGACTAATACGTAAACATATAAAAATGTAATTTTTTCTCAATAACTTTAAATTCATGTTATTATTTGTATCTTATTCCACGTTGATATTTTTAAAATAATAATATTTTACTTTCTCTGAGTTTTGTATGATTTTATAAAATAGAAATTGAGCCTAATACGGTTTACACGATATTATAGCCCATGCTCTATAGGTGTGTAAATAGTTTGAAAAGTTTTTAAATTTCTCAAAAATGTCCTTTGAGGTTTAATGTGTCCTGAAATATTCTTAACGACTATAATACCGCAACAATGCTTGACTATAAACAAGTAAATAGACATTTTAGTATGGTGTACTTTATTTCAAGTGGATTGTTGTTACAAAGCGAAATGTTTTAAAAGTTATATTTTGAATTAATAACAGTTATTACATTATAAGGACACGTATGTTCTTATTGAACAATGTAATAATTTAGATGTCATTCAACCGTATATTAATAACAGGTTAACCATATAGTTCTTAGTTATCTTTCAATCGTTATTTTTTTGAACTGTATAGACTATAATGTGCTTATAAGTGTATAAACCAGTGTTCGCATTAAAAAAAAAGCAATTGAACTATTGAAAGTCAGGTCAACAGTTGGCCAGAAAATGGCCAACATTACAAACTAACTCTCCTCATCCATAACTCTTACAATAGGTAGATTTCCATCGGCTTGTTTGCTTAGCATTACTATAATTTGGAGAAATTAAAAAATATGGATTTTGGGCTATGGATGCATGGAATATCTAAATACTTATATAGTATAACACCTATATTATGCTATATGTATATCTTGGTTCGTGATATGAATTATATACTGAGATACATAATGATATAAGAATATTGTAAATATAACCATATCGTTATAAAGATTCATAAATTAATTGTCATAAATAGTTTTCTAAATTCCTAGAGTTCTTCAAATTTGAATTATAATTGGTTAGTTTGCTATTTGATAAACATTTTCATTTGTAATGACAATGTATTTAAAAAAAATTCTCATCGTTGGATTGGAAATTGTTCTACCCATTATTTATAATTGATGGGCTTGATATTTTGATATTTTGCTTTGATATAATGTTATAATTTGATTTTTAAAACATACGATATATCACTGATATTTTTTTTCTCTGTTTTGACCAGACAGTCTCAACATTTCTCAAAATTGAAAATAAAACTACCAATATATTTTTAAAATAATTTTTAGAAAATTGACAGAACCAATCAACGAAATAAAAACAAAATGTCCACAATCCACCTTATGCTCATTGCTTTCTGACTCAGTTTACTCATATATTCGTGCTTATTAACTATTTTGTACATTATAATGTATTATGTAAGTACATTTATAATATACGTCGGTTGCCAAAATATTTCTCCTTCAAAATTTAGAAAGTATTTGACCTCAATAAAAAAATGCAAAAATAAATGTCATATTTGTTTTAAAATAATTAATGGTACAAACTCTACTAGTATAAAGAAACATTGATACTAAAATATCTTACATATCTATCAGAGTTATATCAGGACAATAAAGAACATGAATCGATAATAAGTACTTTTTGATATTCTATACTTGTGTATTACTTACCTAAATTTTAAACATTAAATTAGTTGAACAATATACTTTGTATCATGAAGGATTGATCATTGATAGTTTTGTATTTTGTTTAATGTTTACCTAAATTGTAAACTAACAAAATATGTATTATATTCATTTTATAGTAATTATAATTATAAGTATCTTTTAAAATTGCATTTTAAACTCTAGATAATGTTTAATGATAATATTAATTATGATAATCCTATTACGTGCTGTTCAGGTATTGGTGTGAAAATATTAAATATGTGTTATTTTAAACAATAAAAAATTACCAAAACGGTGGAAGTTGTAAATAGTTCTAAAGGTATTTATAATTTTAATTTTAAGATAATTCATAAATACTTATTTTTATACTCTATAATGTTCAGTTATACGTAATAATGTATGCTTTGCATTTTTGTGTATATACTTTTGTGTATATATTTTTGTGTATACGTAATTGTTTCAAAATTATTGTTTGAAAAGATTTTATTTTGTAATAGTATAACTAGATAATATGTATTAACAATAATTTGTGAAATACGTCCCTCAAGGCACAGTATTAGGATCATTACAGTTTACATTATGTTATTTATGCTTATGCTTATACTTAATAGACCAATTGTAATTATTGTAATAATTTTGTAGGTTTTCAAATTGTATAATTATTTTGGTAATTGGTGATTACAAATTATTATTATATTATTAATAAATATTAATTGCGTGAATGTATTATTTTTAATTATTTTTTTTTTAACAAAAATGTAGTCTGACATTAGTTATGAGTTAAATTCATTACAATACTGTTTGTTTTTATATTTCAGAAGGGAATAAAAGTAATGTTCAAATTACAAATACAATTTTGTATATGATGAAGAAGGATAACATTCCATTAAATGCCATGAAGAAATCTGGAAGTATAAAATTATTGAAAATAACAGTACCTCTTTAAAAAACACCTAAACAGAAATACAATGAAAAATTTATGGATGATAAATATGCAATTATAAGTAATATATTCAAAATTTATTTGAACATTTTTAGGCATCACTGTCTAGGTAAATTTGGTAAATTAGTTTTAGATAAGTAGTTATTAATTATTAAAAATCAAAAAAAATCTATAGACTGAAATTTTTTCATAGATTGTATAAATTGTAAGTATATTATAATCTATTTTTAATAATTTTAATATATGTATACTGTATTATTAACTTTTTAGATCCTAGGGAACCTAAATTTGTAGTTCTAACTACAACTTTACTTAATGATGCACATTTATCTGTTTACATGGGAGTGCATACTGAAGAAGTTATTCAACGATTGGGGAATAATAAAAGACAATGTTGTTGCTATTGTTTCTGATGGTGCAAGTAATATTGCAAAATGTATTATTGATACATTTGGCTCAGATAAAGCGTTATTTTGTTATACGCATAAATTAAGTATTTTAGTTAGGAGTTCATTATAAAATTTATCAGATTTTAGTAAAATTATTCTTAGATTGAAATAAATCATCACATTTTTTAAACAGAGTGTAAAAGCGACTAACTGATGCGCCTAAAAATATATGGTGGTAAAAGTGAATGTACATGTTTAAAGCTGAAACAAGAATGCCCAATTCATTGGAACTCTTTGTTTTATATGATGGAAAGACTTTTAGAATTGGTAGAAGTTTTAAGTAAAGCACTATTGAGAGTTTCTAGTACACAATAAGATAAGCGCACTCAATGAACGATTAGAAATGTTATGACCGTTTGAATCTGCCACTAAGGAATTTCCTACAGAAAAGTATATGTCAGCTAGTAAAGTTACACCATTAACAATGATATTGGAAAAAAAAAGATGAACAATTAAAAGAGATCAAACACTTATTAGAAAATTTCAAGATTGAATTTTATAAATGTTTTCCGAATGTAGAAAAAAATTATTAATGGTATCGACGATTATATCCTCACTTTAAACGGATTTATTTTAAAGGACCGTTGAATTCAGCTAATGTAGTTCAATTTATACGTGTGGAACTTATGAAAAAATAGAAAATAAAGCGTCAAGTTAAATTGAATGTGAACCAATTTCTAACATACCATCAGGAATTGTTGTCAAGGAAAGTTTATGGGAAGACTACGATTTGCAAATTTCACAGCAAATTATTTCAATATGCCTGATAGTTCAACAATCTCATCTTTCATTAAATTGATTCAATCAGACATTGAAGATCGTATTATTTCACCGATTAGATTTTGAAGAAAAACCCACAACAAATGTCTTTCTAAAATAAGGTTGAAATATGCATGATTATTTTGTTCTGTCAGAATGACTATTTTCTTTTGTAGGAAACATATTGACAGATTGTTATTTTAGACTGTTACCAGTTGTGCGCAACTTGGAGTTGCCAATAATTAAACAACAAATGAAAAAATTTTATATTATGTTTATTATTTTGTATAACTTATATAAAGATTATATAATGTTATTTTATTTAACTTATATATTTATATTTTATATTTTATACAACTCTAGTTTTGTATTTATTTTTATGTTTTTGATTAATTAAACTAAAAAAACATTAAAATCGCCTAAGATTAAAAATTTAAATTAAATTAATATCATTTTTATATACAATAAGTAAGTATATATTATATACTTACATTATGTTGGTAAGAATATGGGGGGGGGTCACCATAGCGAAATAAAATAAATTGGGGGTCATGGATCAAAAATAACTGGGCGCCGCTGATCTAAAAGATTAGATAAATTAACTTTTTTATTATTACTCAGTGAATATTGAATATACTCAGAACTATTGGAACATATAATAAAAAATAATGGTTCGATGAAATATTAAAATATTTTAAGATAAATAAAAGTATCATTTTTGTTTTGAAATGAAAGATATTGTTTTGTAGAATTGTTGTTATAAATTTCATTTTCAATTTTTTTATTACAACTATTAAATTTACTGCATGATTTAGTATCATTGATTGTGGTGTCATGGAATGGGGATCAGGATTTAACTTAATATTAAAATAATAAATTACCCATAATATTATAAATAAATAAATTTAAATGAAAATTTTAAAAACCGGTATATATTCTAATAAATAATGTATATTCTATGTAAAATAAATATATTTACGATTTTATAAACAGTTTATCGATGAAACTATTTCAAAAATTTAACATAACGACTGACTTTTTGGATTAAGACTCTAAAGAGTTGCATGCAATTTTAAACTATCGAAAGGAGATAGAGATACTTAGCAACATAAAAGTTGTAACTGATGCCGTTGAATATAGCATTAAATTGATTGGGGACTTAAATAAAGTAATAACAAAAGATAAAAATCAAAAAACTGTTTCTTATGCAAACTATACATGATTATCGTAGACGGGTTAGGTTAGGTTACCTGATGCCAAGCAAAAAACACTAACGAATGAATACTAATGACTGAGATTATACAATATTATACATGAATTAAATTTATAATATGTGTTATTATACTAAAATAGTTGATAAGATATATTAAACATAGCAAAAAATATATTTCATAAATAAAATAAGTTTATTATCATTTTTTTTTTATTTATTTACAAAATATTTATTTTTCATTGAACTATAAATAAAAAATGATTGAACCTTTAAAATTTTATTTAATACCTTTTTAATAGAAAATTAAATTAAATATAGTATTTATATGAATATTTATATTGTATCTTCAACAGTTAATTAAATATATTTAAACTACAATAAAAAACCTTTTCCTACGAGTATCTACTTAAAATATTTTGTTCTTCATTTTTTTATTGAAAAAATATGAGAACATTAATTTTAAAAAAAATTCTTGTTCTTCCATAAATGTAATATGCATTTTCACGCTAAAAGTTAACATTTTAAAAATAAACACGAAAATCCATAAAACTACCATCATTGATTATTTTTCTTTCCTTTTGAGGCACCTAAAAGAGATTAGATATTAGGAGTTAAATTTTACCTAGATTTTTTTTTCATATTAATGAAGAAAATAGGGGGTAGCAGATTTAGATTTAGATTTAGATCAAAAGTTAAAAATAAGGACAACCCTATTAAACTCGTATATATGTTACCAAAGTTTGGTATATAGTGCTTATCGATTGATGTTAAAAATAAATTATGTCGAAAATTATTTCCATGAACATAAAACTTTTAAGTGAAAAAGATAATGATACATTTTATTCCTAGGAGGTAAAAGAAATCACGCCACAAAATAGTAATTTTATAGGAAATCAAATTTTCAATTATTTTCATTTATTAATTTGAAAAATAAAATGGACATGGTTTTATTTTTCATTGCCTTATTTTTGTTAGTTTTGATAGCTGGACGTTGTGCTCTATAACTTAATATATAGCGGAAAATGTAGAGGGACTTGAAGTTAAGTAAATTACTACAAAAATTGATATGGTTTTTTTTTTGCCTACGGGGTACAACATTATTATATACAATACAAGAATAATAATTTCCTAATAAACATAAATTGTTTTATATTGTTTTATTTAATCGTTTAAAATACTATAATTATATATAAATATAATGTTAACGATTATGTGTTATTTAATGATATCCTGTATTTTTCAATTTATGGTTTATGCTTGGTTTTATGGTATTTTATTTTTTTCGTTTATCATTTTCCGTTTGATTACGTTTAAAAATTTCAATAATTATTCATCATTTATAACGTTATTATAACGTTTGTCAGCCCTGGTATAAAATATTCATTTTCAAAACAGATTATAAAGAACATTATTTATTTTTTCTTTTCTTTTAATTTATAACATTTAATGAATTTATGTTCTGTTGGCTTCATAAATTAATAACAGGTACCCTTAATAACTTTATCATATCAAGTTCCTGTACCATTGATAAATTTTCGTTTAACAAAACTACAACAATAAAAAAATTTATTTATTTATACATACATTATTAAATTATTTTTTTTATAAGATATCTTGATCAAGTAAAAAAAAAAATTAATTTTTAAATATACGTAGTTAAAAAAATATGACAAAATATAAAAAAATAAAATAAAATATATATATATATATACACACATATATTTTATAAAAAATATGAATGAAAAAGTGACATGCAAATGTTTTTAAATTATGCGTTTTTATATTTATTGTGTTAAAATTTTGGATGTTGTTTGGAAATTATTTATTATTTAATTCAATTTTTAGATAACAATTAACGGTAGTAGTACCGATTTAATCGTAATATATATCTCAAAATGTAAATTACGTCTCAATGAATATTGAAATTACCCTTTTTGATATGGCTGTCACCTTTATGAATACCTCTAACACAAAGATACCATCAACCCATGTTGGTTTCACTTTTATTTATACATAAGCTCCGGTTTATTCGAGGCAATTGGAAACGTACGTTGTCGCCTGTATATCATTTCGATCCATCATAACTCGAGTCCCATAACGTTCACACTATTGTGGTCTCACTTCGTCAATGTCAGCTTTCATGTTTTTTTTTTTTACAATCTCTATTTTGACATAGTGTTCTTATATTAATATTGATTTCTAATAAATAGGTTCTTGTGTATATGATATTGTGTAATATATTCAAACTATTGTCAAATTTTGTTAATATAGTGAAATTAAAAATGTTCCAAAATACGTAGTAATAGTATATCGTTGAAAGTTGTGACCCAACCTGTATAATATTGCCATAGTGATTTGTTTTAAATAAGTTATTTCGTTATATGTTTTTCGTATTACAATAATATATTATAGTATAATTTCATATTACAACGTACAATTTAAATTAGGTATGTATAAAAAAGTATTTACTAAAATATATGAAAAAACATTACGTTTACTTCAAATATTTTAATTATTTAAATTCAGAAACTATAAACCAATTGATGTGTTCACTTATATATACTCATAAAAAAAAGATGAAAGTTAATAAAGGATAAATATTATTCATAATACATTTTTCTTCGTATATGTTTTTACTTAACTATATTTTATAAAATATATACTTTTAAGTAATTAAATTAAACTTGATAATATAAGTCAATCAATCAAAATATTTTTTTAAAAATTTGTTTTCTATTTGAATTTTTAAAATCTTGAATGTATTGAATAGGTTGCTTGGTTTTAAGTAATAATATTAAATAATCAGCTATATTACGTAAGCAAATAGTTTGCGATTTTCCGTATGAGGTTTTAATATAAATTACGAATGAATATTTAATTTTTAATTTTATTACTACAATACACATAACTGATGATCACCAATTTTTAAATGTTTATTATTAGTTATTGCTGTTAATCTAAGTACTTTTTAACATATATACTTCCAGTTATCACGTTAATATATGTTAGCTTGTATTAATTCTCCAGCATTATAATTCTTACTAAGCAATAACGTAGTATGTTTTTACTTCAAATCTTTATTTCGATTTTTTTCTGAAAATTATGGTACTATAAAAATGTAATATCAAACCAGAAAATAATTATATAAGTTATATGCATAAATTATATAATTTATATTTATGAAATTTAGATAGATATAGTTTAGTATAGTATAGGATATATCCCAAAAAAATGTATGCACTGTTACACCCATTACATTTTATTAAAATTTTTATAAATAATTAAATATTACTTTTTGTGTACTAACATCGGAAAAATATAGAATTTGAAATTTAAACCTAATATTTTCATTCAAAAAAAGGTATATATACATGTAGATTAATGCAGAAAAGTACCCCATAATTTTAAATTTATAAATTTTTAGACACGCACTCATTTGAATGGTTCGTTAATATAGATGTATAACGTTTTGCGTTCTACATATGTATTACACTAGTAATTTTTCTTGTCTCTTAGCATAGAGGTTTTCATTTAACGCAATTTCGCAACCTGTCAAAACGCGTCTTGCGACCGTAGCAAGTGTTTTCCATATTTATCTTCCAGCTGGCTGGGTATGACGGATCGGATAATGAACACTGTACATGTTGGAGTTTCAAGTGAACCACGCTAGTGGAGGGAAGTCGTTAATGGAGAGGGATAATAAGAGGCGTCTGACTACGATATATAATAATATGAATAATATTCTGGATCAAAACTCTCATGATAATATTATATATATTTATAATACCTCAGAGCCTACATTATAATTGTTATTTCTCAATCAGTAATAAACTATCTTAAGTGTCGTAAATGCGTATTATGTATTTGTTGCGATAGAAGTATTATAAATCATACTCGCTTTATTTATTTATTCACCAAGTATGCGTATAAGTCATATAAATCTATAAAAAGCTAGCAATTTATGATCGATATGAAGCAGTAGAAACTAATCGAATCAAAATATTATTTTCCTAAGTTGAATTTACCATTGTAGTTGGGTATTACATTTTGAAAAATATTTTTGTTCAGAACTTTAAAAATTTTTATAAATATAATTAAATTTTATGGATTTTTCTTTTATTTTTGAGGTATTCAGACTTAAAATTTTGACAACTATTTGAATACAATGCACAATCTTAAATATTCAAGTACAAAAAAATGAACAAAGTTGTATATGAGATTAAATAAAAAATGAACATAGCAAACATAACATTCGTATAATACAATAAATTCCTTGTCAGTGGAAAAAGAAAACAGTTTGCACTATAGATTATAGTTATAGGATTAAAAAATAAAGTTTAATATAATATAGAGGGGCAGGGTGGATTTATATGAAAATAAAAAAATTCTGATTGGCAATATAATTACTAAAAAACAAATCAAAAAAGATGCGATAGTGTAATCTGCACTTAGGTTTTAGGCACAGGAAAAAATTATTCGGATTAAATAAATATATTTGAAATTCATATAAACTACTGAAATTTAAAATAAATTCTATAGGTACTCTCAAAAATAAATATTATATCAGATTCAAATTATATTTTAGAACATAGAATTACGATAAAAAAATGAAATTCAACTCATTGCATTTTCACACTAAGATCAAGAAACTGTTCTACCATACAGTGTTGTGCTTTATCTAGTAAAATTTATCTAGATAAAATAGTCATATCTTTATCTTATCTAGATAAAAAATAAAATTTATATCTAATTTTCATCTAAATAATTCACAAAATCCGTAGCTAATAATTAAAAATAACTATTCTTTAATTTTATCATTTAATATAAAATAAATAACTAAATAAAAAATCACATTTGAAATAGTTTTACATAGCATTATTTTACTATCATTATTATTAATTATGAACAATGACAATTTATTATATTTATAGACATATAGTACCTACAAAATATGCATGGGAGGTGTGAATTATTTATAATTTCATAACATGACTCATGCGGGGAAGTCTCATGCCTGTATTTCTATTGCTCTGTGGTTTTACGAATTCCGAAATAGCCTTTACAAGAATATTAGAACCAGATATAACGCATCATAGGTCTAAACTGCTTATCATTACAGCTGCACGGTAGATGGTTTATAAATACTAAAATATAGAAATAATTGTGTGAATAATATAATAAAAATACAAATTTATTTTAATTTTCAATTATTATTATACATTCAAATGTTGAGGTAATACCTTATATTAATATCCTGATAAAGGTAATTTTATATATCTATATCTAGATAAATTCAATTTCTACGGTATCTATCTATATCTAGATAATTTTTTTTTTCTAAGCACAACACTGCTGCCATAAAACTCACCCATAGTCCACCCATCCTAGCCACAGAAAATATTTGCTATTTAAATTTTCATCTGAACCAGTGACTGACTTGGGCTCACAATTAATATGCCAAACAAATTATTCAAAATCACCGATCCTGAAATCTGCGATTTCTCCTAACTTCCAAATAATTCAATCTAAATAATAAAATTCTATTTTATAAACTCCTTTTGAAACTCATATGGTTATATGGTATACAATTCTGGAGTCCAGTCAAGCTTTCAAATATAAACATAATCTAAATGTTCCAATATAAATGTATCCATCAAATTACAAAAGCTCCATTCATTGTCTCAAACGACACACTCTTCATTCTATCAATAAAAGGAGTAGCTATAACTCTTTATAAACGCTTCCACTCAAACTAATCTGACCATTGCAATTCTCTTATTTTAAACTTTTATGTTTTCAACATCCCAGATGGTCCCAAAAGGTGTTTAAAACACAAATGATGCCAGAACCTTTTAAATGATAAAAAATTGTCCATTGTCATGAAGTTCTATTACTAGATGAATTTTTCAATTCAGACTGAATTTTAACCACTACTCTTACATGAATTATGCTCATTGTAAAAATATATTTGTAGATTGTACTAATAAATTTATAAATTAAAAAAAAAAAAAAAAATTTTAACTCATATTTGTATAATTTTTATTACCAATAGAATTTTATTTTCTGACACTGGTATTTACACATTTTTATATCTTTTACTCTTTTACTTAGTTTATTAAAATGATTAGTTACATTATTTTTTACGACAAAAATATAAAATATAAGTAGAACATGAAAATTTGCTTGATTAATTAATCAGCACATATATTTAGGTTATAATCTATGGAAAATATCGAAAAAAAATAAACCATTATGATATAATTCACATATACTTTGAATTATTTATCATTTTTATTATTAAACATTATATATTTTGGTTTAGAGTTCCAGTTTATCAAGAACAAAGAGTAGCACTAGTATTTATGCAATATACTACTTAATTTATATGTGTCACAAAAGTAGAATAAAAGTATTCATAATTTAAATTAGTAGGTATGTTCTTTTTAAAAAAAAAAAAAAAAGGTAATTTAATTTTGTTAACTACCATAATATGGTATAATAAATCTATGTGAGAATATTATATAATATATATGTATGTAACACTTACAATCTGTAAATATCGCATAATACATAATCAAAAATTAAGATAAACGTTGATTTTTTTATACTAATTAAACTTTATTACTGTAAACAAAAATCCTAAAATGTATGTATAATAAGAATATTATATTAATATTAATGTATTCACCCTTTTGCAATACCGGTCTACTACGTACTATAGAAAAATGTTATTCCCATTTATGTATCCGGTTCCTATAAATCATTTTTTAATGATGTTGCTAGGGATACTATTTGTGATCCGGCAAAGTAATTTAGACTTTATATACTGTAAAATATGATGTAGTATCTATTTTAATTTTTTAATTAAACAATATTATCAATCTTACATATGATGATTTAACATTTTTTATTTTTTTGCATGTAGTTACGTGACTTGAACATGCCTGTGTTATTTTAAATGTATAGAAACTCTCTCTCTCTTTATCTCTCTTTATTTTTTTATTTATTTTTTTTTTTTTGTTATTAAAATTATTATGAATAAAATTTATTAGTCATTACACTTTAGTTAATATTTGTTGAGGTACACAACCTTCCGAAATTTTAATCAGTTTAGCAGACGTGCTACAAAGAAAACATTTGCTTTAGGTGCATACATACTCTGCGCATTAAAAGTTATTGTTATTATTATTTAATTTCTATCCGATGTAGTTTTTTAGGGTGAGGCGATCAGATCAATGGCCATGAAATCTTGAATGTGTTTTAGTGTAGGATAATGTGGCGTAAAAAATATCGGGCGAGAAGGCATCCTTATACGTGTAATGTGACTCTTGGCGATGCCGCATTGGAACGATTAGCTGTAGGTGGCAGCCATAAGGAGCGTAAGTGAGATGGGCGAAGGAGAAAAAAATAACAGACAGCTGACTCCAAAGGATAAAAATAATAATAATAATGCATTGGTTTGGTAAAACAATTGACCTACATTTGAGGTGGTTTCATTGCGATAACCAATGCAGTATTCCTTCGTTCCTGAACTCACGTGGCCCTAATAAGTAACTCTGCGACACTTTGCGGCTTCATAGATTGCTCGTGAATCCCCCGGAGACACAATGTCGAAAATTTTGTTTGCTCGCCTTATTAGGGACCAACGGATGGATGAATAGTTGGGATTAGATAATACATAGGTACTCATTGTTGATCAATTTTTATTTAATTAATTTCATGGATGTAAACGTTAACATTTTTATGGGCAAGTAAATATACTTCTTTGGTAAAAACGTTTAATACGTTCCCCGGTTTTATCGGCTGAGCGAGAAATATTAAATTTCTTTGATTCGTACACTAGAGAATATGTATTATATTATTTACATTAAGAGAATGATTAAATATCGTAACGTTATATTTATATGATTATCATCCAGGGCAGTAGTAACCAAATATTGCATGCGGGGCGAAATTTAAAAATGCGGGCTTAAGTATTTATAAAAAAACTCACAAAAATAAATTAATATTTTTTATAAACGTAATACAAATAGAGTGATTTTTCCTTATAATTATATAAGCGTTTGTTAATTGTATTTAAATTAATAACTCATTAAAATATAAATATACATAATAATTATAAGTAGATACATAGGTATAACATAATCATTTTTTAAATATTTTATAAGTTGAAAAATAATATTATTTTAACTTATAAATAACAATTGAATTACAGATTTTTCATTCCAGTGCCCTCCCAGGAATTCGGCCCGGGGCGTAAGCACCTCTACTAGCCCCTCTTGCTACGGCTCTACTATCATTGTATGTACGTGTCCTATGTAGAAAATCTAAACATAATGCAAGATCAACCCAGTGATTTGGATTTATTTACATTATTTACATCATGCATTAATTGTATGATTTGAATCGAAATGAAATATTTTCTCTAAGAAGGTGTTTATACCGTTATCTAGGTATATGAATTCATACCAAATGCCTTATAATATATAGTAATGCATAGTATCTCTTTTAAAGTTAACATCACATTAATAGTGTACAAAAACATTGTTGTACACAGAGTTAAATTTACCGTAAAGAAAAAAATCATTTTTGGTTAGAACATTTTGTTAGAAACAAACGATTGTTCAAAATACTTCACCATCATTTTAAAAGTTATAAAGATATATTTGAAGAATGGCAACTTTAAGTATACTTATGTTCAATTTTAGACAGAAGTGTTGCAAAAAACTTTTTGATCTTTTTGATCTTTTCAGGAAAGCTAAAATAAAACTTATCACTGACAAATTAGTATTTTACTCGTTTTACTTAAATTTTAACTCAACAATCTATATCTTTGAAAATACGTCATATACTTTTTTTAGTATATAAATTAAATGATTACTTCAAAATTATCATAAATAGAATATGGTACTAAAAATATATACAGTTCGCTTTAAGTTAAGATACCATCCAATGTTATAACGGTATACTCAAAATTCAAATAGTATAGAAATAAAAAATAGGTGCATATGCATTGTAATAAATGAACTTAATGCTTTAAAATGATATTTTAATATTATTTATTATGACTTATTAATTATACTTTAGTATTTTCGCTTAAAAAAAAAAAAAAAGGAGTTAAAAAAAGGGAGTAAAGAGTTTAAAAAAATAAATAATGTTAATTATAACTGTTTGTATGTAAATCGACACACATTAAATTGATAAACAAATTTTGATTGATAAACATTGATAAACAAATTCTCGACAAATATTTTATATGATGAATTTGATAAATTTAAATTAAGTTAGTTAAAACATCACTTTAAATATTAACTAATTGTAATTTTACTTGAGAGAATAGAATCTAACATAATTAACATGAATTACAGTTATTTTAAATTTGATTTTATAAAAACTATAAAAGTACTAACAGTAAAAATCATAACCTGTTATTTTATATTTTATACTTGTGTTCAAGTATGAAATAAATTGACATGTTCGGATGTATTTAATAAAAAATAACGGTTGACCCCATAATTTATTGCATTTCCGTCAACATATTTATTTTCGCATTTAGAGATAGCTAATGAAAAATATAAATATAAAGGGTTAAAATTATATAACCGATAGAATATAAACGTTTAAAAAATATATAAGTTCAAAATATTTATTCTGTGATAGTTTTAATGTAAAAATAATCTAATAAATAACATATAGTTTGATGAATAATTTATATATTAATAATATAAATTAAAAATATATATAAATACATTTTATTTAAAATATTAAATTAATACAACTTTTAAGTACCCGTTGATAACGTGCAATAAACTGTTATCAGAAAAATATTACACACTATTATATTTTAAATAACACGTTATTTTATAGCTATATAATTTTCTAGAATTACCTTTCAGTAAAATAATTAGTTTAAAAACAATGTTTTCTTTTTTACTGCACATACTCAGGATTATACTCGTACAGTATTTAATACGTGTTTGTTAAAATTACAAGATTTATTGGAAATTAAAAATATTTAGCTACAGTGGAACCCCTCTTGTCCACCCTCGGTAGTCTACCACTCCGGTTGATCCGACCATAGTATTATCGATATGAATATGGATTTTCCAATTTATAGAATGTGGCTAGATATATTTATAAAATGAATTACCCGTTTACTATTTATCTATTTTTTATTTATTTTATTATTTATTTAATTTTATATATATATTTAATTAAAAATAATATTTAAATAATATAATAAATAAATTTGGTAATATTTTGTCTTCAAATGTTTTTTTATATTCTAATAATCTAACCTTTTTTCCGTTCCGACCACACTCCCAGTCAAGAAGGTGACGGATTAGAGGAGTTTTACTGTATATTCTTTTTGACTTCAAGTTGATTTATACGATTTCAGCAATATATTTCTACTTAATTATAAATAATATATATAAAGTAATATGAAAAAAAATAGGGTGTTTCATAATTAACAATAGTAATTTTATTGATATTTTAGTGAAAAGAATTAATATATGAAATTGATTTATCAGAAAAATAATTCTTATATCTTTTAATGTGATCAAATTAAAATAAAGTTTTTAAGAATCAAAGGTAACCAATTTATAAGAAAAATTATTCAAGCTATTAAATTCTATTTAGTATTATTTATTTATTATTTTTATTTATTTGTTGATAAATTTACATCTTATCCTATAGTATTTATCACATTACTTATCAGAAATATACTATTTAACACATAGTTATATAACTTAATTATTTACTAATAATATGACTTTTTCTGAAATTGCTTACATCAACTTAAAGTTAAAAAGAATATATATTTAATTTTCGTTAAATATTGTAATTTTCCTCCATAAACTTTTTTCCTAATTCTAAAAACTCAAGTTATCAGAAAGTTGGTTCTCAAAGATCGTTATATTAAATCCTATAGACGTATAAACTTATTATTTAAAATTTAATTAAGTACACCAAAATGTTATTATACATATATATATATAAAAAAATGAAATATAATCATTCAATGTAGCTATGAGACTCAAAAAATTTAATTTAGTTACACTTTATTGACGGAAAAAAATATTGTGGAACACTCTATATATTCGAAGCACAAAGAACCAAGGGTTTATATAAATGTGCACATAAAGAGATTTTTTTTGTACTCAAACAATTTTTCATGAGGATACAAAACTCATGTATGTATTTAAAATAATATAAAATACGGGTTACAAGTGTTAAAAAAATAAAAATAAAAATAAATAAATAAAATTTAACTGTTATTGAAACATTATTTAGCAACATATTTTGCATTACTAAAAGTAGTAATTTATTTGTCTTAACCCATACATATGCATATGCGGTGTAAGAAAACTTCCGAAAAACATTATTAAGTACTTATATTTTACGAAAAGATATTTCCTTTTGCATATGTATTGGAACGCTAATAAACATGGGTCTTAAGAATTCGTACCACAGTGTATATGTTACCGGAAAATATGACAATCAGTCAGTGTTGACAATGACTAGTCAATAACGATAATGCCTGATTTAGTAAGGAATTAATGTCAATACCTAGTTATTGATAACAATTCCTAATAAAAGAAGGCATTGATAATAACATTAAAAATTAATTTAAAATATTTTAATACTTATTAGCTATTTAGGATAAATCATAATCTTAATCTTTATTGTTACGTGGTAAATTACTATGACATTTGGAATTATATTATATAATACAGCGGTACTCAAACTGTGCTCCGCGAAGCCTTTGGTGCTTCGCAATGGTTTGCCTAGGGCTCCGTTCGTAACACCATAAAAAATTTAAAAAAATGTTTGTCATTTAAAATTAATATATATTTCATGAAGACTTGAATGTTCCATAATCAGATCGATCACCGATAAAGCGGTGTTGATATTTGCTTGAATGCGGGTTTATAACATTGTCTAATATAATACGGAAATGTTGATAAAACTACGAAATATCCAACATTGCGTAACCTTTCCAGTCATTGTCAACAATGACTAGGATATACTGACAATTCCTGAATTTTCATCTTTTCCGGTAACATATATATATGATGTCAGTAAAAAGTTTTTAACCTCATTTTCTTTGGGAGTTCCTATATAACGGGAAAACATTGCTTTCCCTTAGAATATACTTGCAAAGAATAAATTATTTTTAAATACATAAATACATAATTCCAATGGTCCTTGCTAAGTAAATCGGTCACTTTTACTCGGACGAATGAATCAACAATAAATATTTCTAACGAAAACGTTTAGGATATCGACTATAAATATAATATATTCCTACCGTGCATGATACTTATATATGAACACATGTATAGAAACCATTTTTTTTTCAGTGATATAGTTATACTATAAGAACCAGCTATATAAAAACTAATACCTAAAGAGAACGTTAATTATATTTAAGTACTGCAACGAATAGAAGGATAATTGCAGTTAATTTTAAGTACATGTAGTTTTTTTTTTAAACGGTTTAGTGGTAAAAACTACGATTGATATCAAACGAAATAATTACTATTTATTTATAGATTTGTTAATTACGCTTGTCGATAAAATAATTTTCAATAGATTTATTTAAGTTTTTAAATTCTTATATTGTAAACAAATAAAATGAAAAATTATCAATAAAATAGAGAGATGTACTTAAAAATGTAAATAATTTTAATCAAAACGTTATTGACGACATATAGTTTTGGTATTTTATTGCTAATAAAAAATAATGATCCTGTTATGGAACTAAAATTATTTTACATTTTAATTTATATACAATTATATTCGTATAGTTTATTTACAAACAATATTTATTAAATAAAGATAAAACCAAATTCAAAAACTAATATTCATTTTTAACCTCTAAAAGTAAATTAATCTATTGTTAAAATATAGTATAGATAAATAGGAGAGTGATTGTGTTAATATATTTCTGTTGATAATGGATATATACAGAATTATTATACACAGAAATATATTTATTTAAATATTCATAATTTTTAATATTATTTTAAATGAACACCTTCTGAATTTGTTTTTATATTGATTGTTTTTAGAAATAAAAACTACTTTACAAATCGGTCAAATATGGTGTTAATTTTATTAATTATTTTTTAATGTCAACTAAATATGTTCTTATTTTTTACTTGGTTACTATTTCACCATTATAATATCATAAATCAAAATTTATTTTGAAGTCAATTGTATTTTTTTTTATTTTTTATTTTATAAAAATAAGTAAAGATTTACTATAGGTAAGAATTTTCCACTAAGAATTTTAATGAATTACGATAATATATTACTTTCACATATCATGGTACATACATAACATAAGGTAACATAATGCTAATTGAATAAATATTTATTTGTTCCAATCGCTTTGTACAGTATATTATTAATTAACGGATTTAAAGGACAACATTCAAAATTTACTATTTTCAATGACAAAGAACATACTCTACATCGGACTGTAATTAACTATTGTGATATATTTTAAAAAATTATTTTATCTTTGGCTTCATAATATTAGGTATATTGAGAACTTGATATTTCTTGTTTGATACAGATCAATGTCACCTAAAACTGTAGACTAAATATTCTATTATATATTATGATCGCCTATTAATGAATTATTTTAGCTTTACAATTTGATTTTTAAACCATAACATATACTATATACATTAAACTGGAATTCGTTCTACTTTTATATATCATTAATGTAACAAGAATTAAAATAACTAATTTTAATACTATGCATAAGTATTGTATGATACATTTGATGTATTGATAGTTTATAACATCAAACCATTGGGAAATGTATAAACTCATATATAATATATGTAATATATAATTTTAAGTAATAATTATATCTGTCAAAAAAAATTCTACTGACAAGACCGATTACTGAAAATTCTTATAAGTGACAATCAGAATTAAAAAAGTTGTATAAAATATTAAATTAATATTACATTAAATAAAATGATCAACATATTTTTTTAACTGTATTAATTTAATAGTTATTTATTCCAAAAGGATAATAACTAATCATTTTATTTTATTTAAGTTCAGTATAAAAATAATTAGTTTACAGAACATAACGTTCTAAATTTTACGTTTAGAATATTCTAACTTACAGAGAAACTAGTTTTCTGCTCTGCATTGCAGAGAAAAAAGTTTAGTATGGATAAAAAAAAAAAAATAGTTAAGAATTCGTTAATTTTTCAAATGTTTAAGAATCTGTGTACTGTTATATTTTGTTTATATTTAATTATCTTAGGATGATTATAAAATAATTTAAACTTTGTACAAAATTTGTTTAGTTAATCAATGTATAAAAATATTAAATAAGTTTATATAGCTACACATTTTTTTACTTTTTAGTTTCATCACTGACTTTATCATTCTATCACGGCAGTACTTGTCTCACCTTTACATAAAATACTTTAAAGTTTTTATACAAAATAATTTTTTTCATAATAAAATAGAATGTTAAAAAATAATCAAGAATAATTTTTTATAAAAACGATTGATTTCATAATCATTTTCATATTACGATTTATATTTATATGTTATTAGAAATGAGGAATGTATAAATATAAAATATAATAAAATTGTGTAATTATATACAATGCTATTAGGAAAATAATTTATAGAGTTACAATACAGGATTATTGTTTTTATGATTGATTTTTATTTATTGGTAAACGTAATATAAAAGCTCTATCGTATGTGATGTAATGTGTTTTAATAATCAGATTTTTTTAGAAGTAAACATATTTTGGACTATCGTCGATTACAATCAATGAATAATTTTTATTTTTTTACTTGTTTCTTTCCATTACTATATGTAATTCAAATGCACATAATTTTACAACTATTTTAAACAGTAGTATGTCTATTAGATTATATTAGACAAAAATCTAACATATTATCGTCGAATAAATATTATAGTTTCTCGAGATAGAATTGTATTCTTCAGTAAAAAATACTATTTCAAAGTTAAATCCCATAAAGTGTACAGTGCAGTACTGATAAATGTATAGTAGCTAGCTATAAACTTTAAGGACTATCTGAGATTGTATATAGTTAGTACATCGTCGTAAATACAATGACTATAGATTTTCGTCACAAAAATTGACTTTTCGTTTAGGCAAACCCTATTTTTTAACAATCGATTTTTGTATGATAGAGGTACTATTTCATTGTTTCGAAGAACATTGACAAATTTTCAACGCTTACTACGAACAATGATCACAAATATTTTTTTAACGTTTCAAAATTCTATTTGTTCAAGTACTATAAGTAAATAATATGCATATTTGCACATTTGTAGGAAAAAATTACCAATTGGGTACTGTACATGATTATTCATAATATTTTAAAATTATTTGTTTGTTTGAAAAATTTGATTTGACATTAAATTTTCAAGTTATAAAACTCCGATCACACCATAATATTACACACATCAATTATGTGTGTCACGCACAAGCTAGTATATTATTTACAGTATTTGTATAAAAACGTGCTGGAAATTCAAATCCTAAATGTCCAACGTTATTCACATTAAATTTGAATGGGTTTTTCTTTTTTTTTGTAACCTAACCGAAAGGATGACATACGTCCTATGATAATTTATAAAAAATTGCCCCTTAATAAAACATATAAATAAATAAAATATGAAATACAATCAACCATGTGATACAATCATAACTGAATTTATTGTTACACATAAGGTGTACTATTAAATTTGTATGTGTTTTTTTCTTAAAAGTATTACCATGTACTTCATCATTCATATACAATTTGACACTCGATGCATACAAATTTCCCTATTTAATAAATATTTAAATGAGAGATTCAACAACACTTGTACATTCTATGATGGAATGAAATGAGATTTTATTACTGTGTCATCTAATAATATGAAAGCATTTGGAAGCAGTCAGTGAGCAGTGATAACGTTTGGTGTAACAACGTTATTCTGTACACGATATTTATATGTACTTGTATATGAATATTATGTTTAAGAATAAACAACAAAGTGTTAACATGAATTTTTCTATATTATAGCTCTAAACTTCGAAACATGAATTATAAACTTTTATTATTATTATTATTGTTAGTTTTTTTTTATCGTGTATGTTATTGGTAAAACATGAAAAAATGAATAATACGAATATTGTAATTCTGTTAAAATGTATACACTGCATAGTACGACAAAGTTAAAGCTCGATATTTCTACCATATTGTCACGTAGAAATGAATGTGTTTGAATATTAGTATGCTTTCCTGTTGTTTGACTATGTTATAGTTGCAAAAAAAATAAAATAACCTAATTCTAAAGAAAAGTAAAATTATTTGGTAAATCGAAATAGAAATGTAAACTATTTTATTAAAAACACGTGTACATTCTAAAACATAGTAAAGAAAAACAATTTTAGTTAGCTTCATACTTATTAATAGATATTTTTAAGAATTAAAAATTAAAATGTCATAATGAAACTATAGATAAAAAATTACGTCAGAAATATTTGTACACTTCTAAAAAATATGAAATAACCATTAAAATTAACTTGATGTAGAACAAAAATATTTATGATAATCACGATATAAAAGATTTAGTTATAAATATAAAAAAAAAAACTTTTAAACAATAAAAAACCATAAGAAGATAATTGTGAAAATAGTATGAAGTAGTATGAAGTAGTATATAACTTTTTCTATCTTTACTCTTTGTTTCTCATAAAAAAACGTTTGTACTAAAAGCGGAATTATTGAATTCAATAAGAATAATATTAAGAATTTTTAATTATGTTTGTAAATCTGAGGTTAACATGCTATAGTATGTTTTATAAAATATATTTATAAAATATATCATATATTTGATATGAATATTATTTTACAAAATTAAAAATTTAAATATAGTTTTAGTGTCAAATGATTGAAAACTGAGGTTACAAATTGCTTAAACTGGCTGCAATAGAAAAATGTGTCAGAGTAAAAACACATTTCAAAACTATTAAATACAATTTATAATATTTATAATTTATAATAGTTAATACGATTTATATATATTGTAAATAATAAGCCTAAAAGTATAATTTATTATGTTAAAATTTAAAATCTTTTTTTGATAAGGAAAATATTTCTGATATTTAAGAACCAATATTATCACTTGTTCACTTAATATCCTTGAACTTAATTCTAATTTTTTTATGTAAGTATGTACTTATTATAAATTAAAATACATAACATATACATTTGAGACTGAATAATATACTGATAATTTCAATAAAATTATAATATTTTTACATCAAGTTGTGTTATTTTAATTTTAATAATTTATTAGTTATTATTATTGGATGCTAATTCTAATAAATTCGTATCTATACAATATTAAAACATTCATATTCATTAATAATTATTACTTATTTATAGTTATTAAAAAAAAAATCAAAAACAAGTTATAAAATATAAAGAGTTATCGAAAATCTTGTTTGTTCAGTTAATTTCTACTTACGAACAAGCCATAAAGTAGTTAATAACATTTTATAATTTTTTTTTTTTTTTGAGATTAACTTTATACCAATTGACTTTCAAATATTACTACAACAATAATTTTCACAAGCTCCAACGATCTGTAAAATTGAATTTTTCATAGTTATAAAATATAAAAATATAATCTTTAGTAAGAATAACTGGTATTTTAATTGCTATTCACTGTATTGTATTGATCCACATAAAATAGTTTTCACAATCTACTCAATAAAAAATGTTATCTTAATGTAATAAATTCAAACTGAAAAGTATTATATTTTAAATTATTAACTATCATTGAGAAAATAAAAATAAACCATACTTTATAGTTTATAGAAGTTTGTATTATTTTTTTATAAAAACACTGGTTTGATTTAATAAGGATAAATTAGAACTATATAAATTATTAAGCAATTAATATTAGCTACAACCTGTTAGTGACAACTTTATTCATTATATATTTGTAAGGTTATAAAAAGTTTGATATTCAAAAACTTTTCGTGACACAATTTTAAAAATGCATAACTTTTGTATTTATGAAGTTAAATTGTTTTATGCTTAAATTACCATAGGGCATGTTGAGATTTGAAATAAATAAAACACTTCTGTCTCTCACCTAACATTAATTGCTAGCTTCTATAGCGTAATATGAAGAATATTGTTTTTTGTTTTTTAATCGTGAAAATAAAAATTTGAAGTCATCTAATATTCCGAAAGCTTATACGTTTTATTTTTTTGATTTAAAAATGGTATCCGTTATTCGTGGCTCTCCACGAATAACGGATAGCATGAATCCCAGCTAGTGGAAAAGAGGTAGTGTAAAGGGTCAGACCTTTCCCTTCTTTATCAACTATATATAATTGACGGGTTTCGTACCCAACTTGAAAAATTCTATAAACGAATAAAATAATTAATAATTTTCCGGCTGACGCATATTTCACGGCCCATTAGTTATCAGGACATGCACGGAGTTTTAATTAAAAAAAAAAAAAAAAAAAAATAGAGAAAAACAGTAACAAATCGAAGATACATTTTATCGAACGTTCGTACAAAAGAGATAGGGGTAGTACTGTCCGTTCTGTTAAAATTATTTAAACAACAAACATTCACGTTAATTTGTCAAGTGAAATAAATTTTTCAATTTTTTCTTCCAATTGAACCTTATCTTGATACTGGCCAAAATATTTCAGACATGCAAACTCCCGGTAATTAGTGCGTCCCCTATCGTAAAGCCGCAAGCAGTGGTTGGTTTTGGGAAACGGAAAAAAAACAAAAAAAAAAAACAATCAGAAATACATATACTTTTTTTAATTTCCTATTCCACCCCTAAGGCTGTATAATTTATCACTATATACTTTACTCTGGCTTAACAAACTAACTCAAGAGAAGAAAACTAATGTATTTTTTAAAAAGATTTTTTTTTTATATTTCTGAACATATTAAACAACGCTTAGAGGGTTTGAGATACAGTAGATAAAAAATATACTTAACACTTAATTTCTAAACACTGTTTTGGTATATTATATTAACAGTTAAAATATTAACTTTTAATTCACAAATTTACTTTAAGGAAAAATTAAATTTTTTTAAAAATATAATTAATAGTTGTAAGCGAATTTTGATTTTAATTTAAAAGGATTTTTTATTTAATTCTTTAAATACCAGCATAATGAAATATATGTGTTACAAACTTTCAAAAAAAATGTAATGGTATTTTGGTTCACGGATAATGTTTTAAAAACGTTCAGTAATTTCTTTAATATAAAGTCGGCGAGAACTGATATGCTTAGTTTTTTTTATGTGTTAAAATCAACCGTGCTCGACGTATATATTAATTTTATGGTTGATAAAATATAATTAGTACTTTCTCAAATGTATGTAAAAATTATTTATTGTTGAACTATCAATATAATTCATGTAATTCAATGATTTTTCCATTTATGCTCCCAAATAATCTATTTCAATTTATGAATATGAAACCATAATTTAATTATTATTAAGATGTTGATGTTGTGACTAGATTCAAATTATGTATTATTCAATTTCCACTTTGAACTTGATATTGGCCTTTTTAATCCTGTATATTGAATAACTCTCTTATAGTTGTGAGAACCAATCGGGTAAAAATTATCTTAAAAATGAAAAAAGGTAATGCAACTTAATTTACATTTATATTTTTATTTTATTTTGTAACCATTTTAATTTGATAAAATTAATATTTTGTAAAAAACTAATTCATTTTATATATATATGTATAAATATTTTTGAAATTAAATTATATAATTTTTAATGTCAGTCGTTCGTGGAAAAATGAATAAATAAAAATGGTTATATTTAAGCTTTTCTTATTATATATATGTATAAAAAAACTTGAATATTGTAGTACAGAAAATTAATTAGAGTATTTAAATTTTTACTGAGAATAAATTTAAAAATATAAGAGACTAAGTCAACTTTTACATCAAATAATTTTGAAAATTTAAAATCAATAAAATATTTGAACACTTTTATAATGGATTTATAATAATATAGTTGTTGCCTATAAATCCTAATAAACAATTATTTATTTTGTTTTTAACATTCAAACAAATCGTAAACATTTTTAAACAAGATAAAATAAGTATATCATGTCTCTATATGTTATATTATTAGTTTTATATTACATAAAATATTTTAGTTTTAATATTACATTCAATAGTATAAAATAATACAGTCAGTAAAATAATTTCATTAGTATTTCCATAAATTAGTTTTTCTTGAACTGTTAACATTAATACTTAGAATCTATTTAAATATTAGTATTATTATTTTTTTTAAATATAAATAAGTTTAATATTATTTAGCAGTATTTTAATATTATTTTTTTTTATTTTCTTAAATATCAACAAGTTTAATAATATTATTTCGTAATTTTTTTTTTTTTTTTTATTTATTTTAGCAATTTATAAAATTATTATTTTAGTTAATTGCCAATAACAATGATAAATTAGGTATAACAAATACTTATTTGCAGATGTATCTTGAACATTTTTGTATAAATATGAATGGATCACATAATGTGAATCAGACATGGTTTGACTAAGTCGTTACATAGACAGATTGAGTTAAACATTACCTTATCGGGCTACTAATGGGTTTGTATTTTTTAGTAAATAAATGAACTCTATAACTATCAAAAGTGTTTTTATTATTTTCTTCAACTATTCATCTTTGTTGAACCATTGAAGTGAAATTAGCGACAAAAATGGACTTCACATCGTTTTGAGTTAGTCTTTCCAAGTCAGACTCACTACAATTACAAACTCAATAATAAACAAAAAAAATGAAAAAAAATGATGACACTACAGTATTCATTTAATTCGTTTAATTTAATCTGAAGACCTATTTTCAAACATTTCAAGTTTTTCCTCTCGTTTGATGACTTTACGTATCTATAAACACATAAATGGACGAATGCAAAGAGCTGTATCATTAGGCATACATAATAACTCTTACTTTTATTATAAAAACATGATCTTTAGAATTTCAATTCGATGCGTTTGCATTACTTGGGTTCTTATTGCATATTTTAGGTTTGTATGCGACCTTTTTAAATCAATCAAACGCGCCTCGTAGTAATATGGAAATTCTCGAAGTTTTGGTGAATCTTTTGATATATCCTTTACTGAACGCACCATGCACAATGAAACGAGATAAGTATTCGAAAATATTTGAATTCAATTTCAATGTATAAAGTAGATAACTTACAATCATACGAGTATGTGTATCGTGTTTGTATATAATACTGTTCGAAACTACTCAGAATCATACAAATTTATGAATAATAATATTATAACCAATATAGGTGGGGGGAAAACCAAAAAAAAAAAGATAAATCAATTGGTCTAATGTACTATATAACTAACAGTAGTCCTTATTTCACGTGTATACGGTCTCACGTATTCACGTGAAATTAAGGTTCGATTTTTAAGACTCGTTCTTAAGATTTTTCATGAATTCATAATATTATTCACGTATATTTATGAATTATAAGACTTATGTATATTCATGAATTTATATAATCACATATTTACACTTAAAAGTTTTTGTAATATAAGACAAAATTCTAAATATCATTTCTTGACATTTATTTCTTTTTGTAAAATGTACATATTTTTATTATAAATAGTAAATAATATGTTTATACCAATTAAAATTATTCTCGTGATTATTAAATGCATATTCTCACGTGATTATGACTCTGATACGTGTTCAAGTGTTGTAGCAATTATTAATTTAAGTTAATCAAAAGTGTTTTATTTTTACATTCATCTGTTCACGATATCCGTGAACACCTATGTTTGTATTAACGTAAAAATGTAAGACCATTAAAAAAGAGTCTTACATTAAGAATTAAAAGGTCTTTTTAATTAAATAAATAAACATGATATTAAAAGTACCTACTTTTATATTAACACAAAAATATTTCTTTGGCTTTCTTAAATGTCATTGTATTTTAAAAAATCAACAATGGATGGTATTTTTATTTAATGATTAAAAAACAATTTTATGGCAAACGAAACTTAATTAAAGATTATTGATCAGTGTATTTACTGAATGTTAATTTTGATTTGAATATGAAAGAATCATCATATTTTAGAAGAATTTTTAGTATTTATTTAAATAACAAAAAATAAAAATATGAACTTTTTAAAACTATCAGATTTAAAAAAAAACGATTTTAGTTAATGCGAAAAATTAGATTGGTTCAATCTCTACAAATTAAATTAAAATGTATTTTATGTATACATTACAATGAAATGATTAAATTCATTTTGGTATGAAAATGTTGGTTCTCATCTTGATTTTGTAGATTGCCCATAAGTTTGACAAGTAAATTAAGAAAAAAAATTAAATAAGGTTATTTTTAATTAAACAACGAAGGTTTTACAACTTTATATTAAATCAAATATATTGTTAACCTCAATGTTTCAGTGAATGGACTTAACGCTGTCAGCTGTTGATGTATTAGTTTTTTGTGTCTATGGGTATTAAATGTTTTGTTAAATCACTCAACGTCCCGAGAAAAACAATTAAGCTGGATGAATCAATATGAATTAAGCAAAACGTTTCAAGATTTAATTGATTAAAGATTAAGATTAAATTGTCAGTTAAGTATTATATGCAATTTCTCAATTTATTTTTGTATATGATTTTCTGATACAGCAATGCATTTTCAAACCCAATTATATAACCCCAAACTATGGTATAAGGAAAAAATCTTTTAATTTATTTTTCGCGCATGATTTATTGAAAAAAGAAAATGATTATATCTTCTTAGACCAACAAATGTTAAATATGTATAATATAATTAATACACAATTTACATGTATATATATACATAAATCACATTAATTTCTTAATAATACTATTGCTATTTAAAAATTGGTATTAACAATTCGAAATCCATTAAACACTAGTATTTTGATAAGACAAACATAGAAGTTATTTAGTTAATAAAATATCCAATGCAATCTCATTAGGTCCTAAACCAATGAAGATACCGACTATCAAACATTACTTTGAAATGCATTCTCTCAAACTTTGGATCACTACATAATAAAAATGATAGTTTTAAACATACATAATATAGTTGTGCACACGGAATTTCTGGATTATTTTAAGAATTTTTAAAACGCAGCCAAAATTACCCATATTTTGTAGTTATTCACAAGACAGAATAAGTGTATAGGTAATATCTATACCGATGCGTTACCGACATGTTTTCAATACGTTAATGTGGCTATAATTATGTAAAACATGGATGATGAAATATTTATCAATATAATAGTATCAAAAATAAATAAAACCTAATAAATATCAATCAACCATTTTATTATTCCCAGTTTACGTGAGATGTCATAGAATGTTCGAGACAATTGAGTTAAATTATATTGACGAGTCTCTCTACTCGACTAATTCAATTGTATAAAATCGCGCCATGTATACTACACAATGTACGCGTCGCACTTTAAAATACATGATATGACTCCATAGATACCGCACGGATGTGGATCAGGTAGATCCCGAGAGGGACGGATGGCAATGGGAGTGAAGGGGTGACTTGTATTTCCTTAAGAAAAACTGACACGTGGCTCTCACGCGAGAGCGTATCAGTATCAGTATAGACTTTATATGCGAGAAAATATTCGAAAAATATCGTTGGAAAATTAATTTATAAAAAAAAAAAAAAACAATAAAAAAATCCAATAAATCGCAATCCTCGACTGCGCACCGGTGCTTTCCGGACGACTAGCTGTTTCCGATAAAACAGGAAGTGCGTTCGCGCGGCGGCGGACAAAAGACAAATCGGTTGTAATTTTATAGGCCTTCGTGCGCATACATACATATATGACAACGTGCTCGTTGAATCTCCTGAATCTCCTGAATATAATATACCCACGCCATGCCTAACCATGTCGCATGCACTCGTACGTACACTAGTGTATATGTATTGCTATATCGACCAGGAGACCGTTTGCGGTGGATTTAACACCGATGCTGTAATGGAGAGTGACGTGGTATAAATAAATCTCTCGGTCGGCGGCCATTGTGCACACAGTTGGAGAGAGTATGCGCAATATAAATCGGTCTACGATAATTCGACTGGGCCCGTTTGGCTGCAGGGACGGGTACCATCGTCAGCGAACGTGGCCGCGTTAGAAACCGCGTGGCACAATGCCTTTCAGACACGTTTGCGTTCGGTAATTGATTGAAGCCTTTACTGCTGTGCCCCGAGTACGGTAGATACGTGTCGGACGGTGTATTATACTCGGTCGACGTGAACCCGGTCATAATACCATTGGATGGGCTGACGTTTCGTAAGCGGAAATCTTTCGGTTAACCGAACCGTAACCATAGCGGAGGCGGGAAGGCAAAGATCACGATAACACTCAGTGACGTGACAAAGGCTTGATCGTCAGATGGGGGGACACTTTTTATTATAAGTCGAAAGAATACATTTTAAATAATTTTATATCTAACAAGTGCATAGAAAATAAATAGGAAATTGTCACAAAAAGATAATTGAAAGTAAACGTCGAAAGTTCAATGCGGTTACTTTTTGCTTTGTACAAGCTATTAGAAAAATCGAAAAAGGTCTTTTTTTCTTGTATCATTATTTCGCATATTTATATTGAATATTTTATGTAATCATTATGTATAATTTTATGTCATAAAGAACATCCAAGACTTGCATCTGCAAGTCACTGGAAAAATCTCAACCGTGATTGAAGCCCCATTACATTGCATTTCTTATCTTCGTTAAGTACGACACTGGTTGTTTACTAAGTATACATGCACCAAATTCGTTGAGAATAAAGAGTGAAATAAAGCACATATTTGAATAAGTTCTAAGTGTGACCACATTATTTGTACCATTATTTTCACAAAACACAAGTAGACACATAATAATATTACATTACGTATAAAATTCAATTAAATATTCATGCGAAGGTAAAGGAGCCATTTAGCCTCTTCTTTTCAACCCTTGGAGGATCGAGCATTCTCTAAGCCCCTATACTTTACACCTATTTATACGCGTGCAGTATGAAAAAGACCATCAGTCGTTTCCGTACTCTTGTTGTGTGCCACCGTGATGCGGGTGAAAAACTCGCATTGTGCCGTCGTCGCAGTGCCGTCGCTATTTCGAGTCAAAACGCTAAAACTTATACCTGTTGCGGGTTCATACCGTAGTTGTAATCACAGGCATGGGCGGTTTAGTGGGAGCGGTGGCACGAGGAGAAACAATGATAGGGAAACAGGGGTGACCGGGGGAGAAAGGTAAAAACACTTGGTCATGATAATATAAGTTTAGCAATTTTATACAGCCTAGCGGGATTAAATTAATCAAATCCTAAGGGTCAAACACCCCCGACGTGTTGTGGTCGGCTCGCGGTTATTTAGCATTACGTTCCTGAGACAGAAATACATATTTCATTGTATAATACTAATCGATAGTGTTGTTCAGTCATTATGAGTAATTATGGAGTACAGCACAACCCCGATTGCAGGTTAGGTTTCTAACTAGAGATAGATACGAGCTGTGCTATATACCGATGATTGAGGGGGGCGTGTAACGAACGAAAATACGCCAACAAACTGATGTAGCGATAAACGCCTTAATAATAATGAGAAGTTTTAATAAAAGAGGAGTGAAAACTTAATACGCACGTTGGATGTAACAGTTCAAATAACATTTTTAAATGCTTAACTTCAAAAATATTGCATTTTATCAAAACCTATACTTATGGTTATAATATATTAGTAGGTAAGAGACTAATATAGTTTTTTTCAACTGCGAGATAGTATAATATAATTTATAGGCTTTAGACACAAACCTATTCTTAGTACTCAGGTATGCAAAAACTACTATAATGTGTCACTTAAAATAAGGTATTAATCTAGATCTTTGAATAATACTGCAGCTTATGAATAATACGCACAATATATTAATTATAGAAGATAAGACGTGTTAATGATGTATAACAGTATAAACGTTATAACTTATAAGTGAAATGGTATTTATCAAAAATGTTATCTAATCTTCATTACAGATGGATTCATCTCAAAATTTTTTTAAACCTTTGTGACTTTGTTAGTATATTAGTTAATCTACCAAATTAGTATTCAAAAATTGATTTATTAAAATATTAGCTTAATATAACTCATTTTTAAATTATTAATATACAAATATAACTATTTTATTTATTTTTGTGAAA
Source organism: Sipha flava (assembly GCF_003268045.1). Taxonomy (NCBI): domain Eukaryota; kingdom Metazoa; phylum Arthropoda; class Insecta; order Hemiptera; family Aphididae; genus Sipha; species Sipha flava. Next base: position 208,491 of record NW_020273610.1, read on the forward strand.
AACTATTTGGTTAATTGTGATTTGAGAAACGGTACTTCATTTCTTTGCAGAATGTTTTATAACAAATTAAAATCAATAACTATCTAGTGTATTACTCTCAACATGAATTATATCGAAAGAAATTATTTTCATTGATTGACTAGCCATTGGACTGTGTTTTCAACAACCAAAATAATTGGATTTAATTAATTGTTCTTAATACTTTGGTCTTAATTTTCGGCTAATGCTATTGAAACAGGTTTCATTATAAACGTATTATAGAATTATACAAGCAGGAATAATATGACAGATGTTACACCGCCAATGAAATAATTACTAAATATTTTTACATTAACTAAACATTATAGTGTGCATTTATTTTTTATACTAAAATGATAATAGATTTAATATGTAAGGCTGTGAGCGAAATAAGAAAGTATTGTTTTTTTATTTTATATTTATTTTCTGGCAACCCAGTTAAGATACCAAAAGTTTTCTGCAGTTACTTCTCAGATCCAAATTTAAACACATATGCGATACTCTAAAAAATTGTTTTTCGATTTTCCTCGAAATAAAAGAACGGAAAAGAAACTTAAAATACTTTATACTTTTTTTTTCTTTTTAAAAAACAAGTAAGTATAGATTTAGTTGAAAATTTAACACTGGACAAACCAAAATGTATTTTACCAAGTATTAAAAATTCAGACGGTTTATCATTTTTTTTTTATGGTTTTAAATTTTAAAATATGTCAAAACTTATTATTTTCATGAGTATTTATATTTATTCAGGTATTCAATATATATATATATATATATATATACGTAAATATAAACCAAACTTTACGTGTTCTCATAAAAATAAGGATATGTTGAAACACATATATATTGTGTAACATAAAAATCGTTTAACAATCGTAGTTACTGAATTTGATTTTATGCTATACATGAATTAAAATACAACAACTTAATCATATGAAAATATCGTAAATTTCAATAATTCCAGTGAGCCAACACACAATGTGCAATAAAAACTAACATAATACAATTAGATTTAATGTGTATTCGGATTTTTGAGCACGTTATTTCGACTGAAAAATAGTGATGAATCCATTTTACAGCTTTTTTTTTTTTAACTTTTTATAGCTCACGGACGCCTGATGAAGGATTTTAAGAAATCACTGAACACCTTACCAATTTTTTTCGAATACCTTTTTTTTTTACAGAACATCTCATATTATTATTACTAAAATCATATTAATTATTTTATTTAACAAATCACATGAATTTATATAACAAAACATATACATTTATAATTATTTTTATTTAATTATTTTAGTTTTAATTTTTATTTATTTAATGTGATGGTTGATGTTGAATTTGAGACACAAGTTTTTGAACATCGTAATAAAGATAAGATAAGTTTATCTCTTATATAATAATTATATTATATATGAAAATAATAAATAACAATCCAAAAATATTGTAAAAATGTACTTATGTCACGTATTGACGTATGCTAGGTGTTAAGGCTGCTGTGGATCCTTAACAGGAGTATCGTAGACCCTCAGAGGGCCGCGGACCACAGGTTAAGAACCGCTTTATTATTACATACCTATGAAAGTGTTATGTACATATATATTTTGTTTATATTTTATTTATACAACCAATGTTATTAAAATGTATTCATGTGCCTATATGTCAAATCATGTTTGTTTTATACTGACTTCGAACCCTCGTTATAACATCGACATACGACTTTCGATTGGGAAGGTTTTCATAAATGATTAACACATATAAAATAATAAAGGTTAAATTCAACTATTGTTGTTTTGACAGGCAATACAAACTATACAATATGGAGTACATTGCTAATATTCAACTGGAATTTCCAAAAATTGGCTTAAATGTGTGCATTTATCTATCAGTATATTGAATTTATATGGGTGGGTAGCTAAAGATCTCGTTTAGTGATTGGGTGATTTATACTTTGCATAAAATATTCACTAATTATACTGCGCATAATATACTTTCTTTATTTGATCTACTTAAATTAATCATATAACTAATATATATACTCAATATAATTTTTTAAGACACTTGTCACTTAAGTTTGAATTAAATGTTTCAGTTGATAGCTTAGCACTTACACTAGGTTTACATTCTCTTACGTCTAGACGTAAATTGAATGATATATCATTTATATATAAATTATTAAATAATAATATAAGTTGCCCTGAGATACTCGAAAAAGTAAATTGGTAAGTTCCCGTCTTTAATTTTCGATCCACGACAACTTTTCATATACCATTCCACTCTCAATCGTACAGTTTTAACGAATCTCTAAGTCGTATATTAAGAAATTGCAACAGTGTTGCCTTTGACTTTAATTTTGAGAATGAATTAAACTACGCTGTTTGTATCTAGATTTTGGATAAATTAATATGTGTTACATTTATATAAAAGATAATAGTATAATTGATATATATATATATATATATATGTGTAAAATTGTATGTAATATTTTTGTCACAATTCCTTATATTCTATAATCACTTATATTCTATTAATCTTCTTTGTTATATGTTATCACTATGTACACTATTTGCCCTTAAAGGGCGTTAAAAAATAATAATAAAAAAAAAATAAAAAAAATACATAGGTATGATAAATTCTGATTAAAAAAAAAGTGTATGTTCCATTGATGATGTAAATAATTTAAACGATTTATATATATTTAGGTAAAAATAAAGTAAGTATCTAATAAGACCTAGGACGAGATACATTAGCCAAATAATGCAGGATGCAGGAGTCACTTCCAACAGGGAACTTAAGAATATGGCGAATGATAGAGAAAAATGGAGAAACCATTTATTGTAAAACATTTATTAAAAACCAAACTTCGGATTGAAAAACAAAAAAAAAAAAAGTAAGTAAAATAACAATCTAAATTTATTTTAGAAAATCAAATCTGTTATTGTTAATTGGTTCTAATTTTAAGCATTATTTGATTATACATTAAGAATATCAGAGTATTTAAAATCCCAGTATTTTTTTCAAGCTTTGGTTAGTTATAAATTCACGCTACCGATGTTCAGTAGGTTAACTTAAAATAACTGATATGAATAATTCAATGAACAATTAAGGAATTCAAGTGTGTTATGTTTTTTTATCGGTAGATATTAGAGCTAGTATGAGTATATATGGAGAAAAATTGAAAACATACCCGGACATTTTTCTGGAGAAAACAGACATAAACCTATTTATATATGGAATACCCATATAAATATAATCATATTTTATGTAAATAATATTTTTAAGTATATTATTATGTTATAACTTATAAGCATTCGTTTTAAAAAGCAACATATAATTTCCTTTTACAATATTGACGTAGTTCTTAAAAACGTCAAGGAAGTTAGAATATCAAAATATATCTTTTCATAAATATGTTTCAGGCAAAATCAATTCCATTCAATATTAACTCAATACAATATTTGAACATTATATTTCTTTAACAATTATACAGATCAATATTTGAAGCTATTAAATTATAAGTTACCTATGCATGTATTCGATTAGGTATTCGATCAATAATTTATATTAAGGCAGTATATTGTGAAAAACTTTTAAGTTTATAATATTTGTTATGCATGTGATATTTTTATCTTTTATTCTTGTGAACCAGTTGTTTATCATACATATAATAAAATATATGTATAAATTTCATAAATTATTAATTGTTTACAATATATTAATTTTTATAATAGTTAGTCAAATATTTAGAAACAAATGTCTTTTTTTAATCCTTTGTAATTAAGTTAAAATAAAATTAAACTGTATATTATAATATATAATTTTATGAAAACAGATTTGAAGTTAAGGATTTATTTTTTTCTTTATATTAATATTATGAAATTCTTTTACTAAACCTCAGAAATATGTAGTGCTTGCACAGCAATACATAGTGATCTAATTGCTTCAGCAGCAGTCGTAATTTCTGTACTATGTTTTATTCAATTTATTACTCATAAAATGACTAATAAGCTAAAAACTATTATTTATTCGTGTATTTTTAAGTTTTTTGAATAAAAACAATTTAAATATTATTCATCAGTGTGGAATAAGATATGAATAATAATTTCACAGTTATGGAAATTATACTAATAACTAATATTTAGGTACTATATTTTTTTCAAGTTAAAAATAATAGTGTTAAAATGTTCTTATGTTAACTATTGTGAATACAACATATTGAAAACCTTAATAATTACTGTCTACTGTTTAAGAAACCACAATAGAACGTCATCACCTACTGCAGTAACATTTTATGAAAGAAAACATTTGCTACCCGATGATATTTAAATTCACTATCATTGACTGCTATTAATAATAAAAAAAAATTTATATTTTATACGAAATTACAAGGGAATTTGTTGAACAAACGTAAGGTTCTTTTTAAGTTATAAAAATTTACATTAAATAAAACGACAATAAAATGGAAATTTTAAGGATATAAATAATACTAAATGTCTAATATTTGTAAAAAAAATCACGGAAAATAGTTAAACAAAAAAATAAGTAGAGCAAAACTTTATTTAGTTTCGAAATGTTTTTAAAAGAAATGCATAAATCAACGATTTTTAAGCTACAAAATATAAACCAAAAATTTATTTAAATTATCATTTATAGTTTTATTTGAAATTTAATAATGTCAAAAATTATACGTTATGACTTAAAAATATATTATTATATTCTCTGAATGATTATATAATGCATTAATCATGGTAATAAATTTAATAGAATCATCTATGATTTTGATTATTTTAATGTTCTTAACTCTAATACAGTTTTTAACTTTGATTTATTTTATAATGCAGTGATCACATATTTATCCAAATTTTTTTTGTGATTTGTATATAAATCCATTCACAATTTGGAATAAAATATGTGTATATTCTAAGCTCTCATTATTTTTCGGTTATGACTACCTATATTTCCGCTTGCATTTTTGATTAAATAAAAATAACACAATACTTTATTCTTTAATTTATTATTTACCTATTGTCAACATTAAATAATTTTATAATATATTGCTGCAAAGATAAAAAAAAAAAATTTGAAATCGAACAATAAGATGTATCATATTAAAATTGGTAAAAATATTTTTCCTATCAATGACGTATAATAATTCATTCATTTCTTGTATTCGAGTATTTCAGTATTACTTATAACCTGTTGTATTCCGATGATTTACGACAAGAATTAATGTCATCACCCATTCTTTCATCAAATACACGCATATATTTTATATATACATATGTATGTGCATATAAATAAAATGGCAACATAATACAGAAAGTTTAAGATATCATGCATATTCTAATGTCATATAGCAGAACAATTACAATACTTAGGTCCAAGTATATTGTTATACCGTACTTTATATTTTGTTATGTAATCTAAACTTTGGTATTTTATCATAAAATATTAATCTCACATTTTTTAATAGGTGTTTTTTGAATACTTTAATCTTAAAATGTTTATAAAAAAGATATAATACGTTTGGAGTAGAGTAGACAATTATCACGAAATAATTAAAAATATATATAAACACACATTAATCGCGATAAACGAAATAAAACTAAATACTATCCGAATTAGTTCAAGATTCCGAAAAATTTATTTTAAAGTTCTTCAAAAATAATTTTCTCAAAAATTAAAAATAAATACTTGAAGTATAAATTATTCAAACGAATTATTTTTGCATTTTCAAAACTGGAAAATAAAAAAATATTAGAAAATTTTAATCCATAATAAATCCAATGCGTAAATGACAATAATATTACAACGATAATAATATATATAGAAAAATTATATGGATATGTTTTTATGATTCACTGGACTACTACATTTTATAGAACACAAAAGTTGAAAAGGTCAACTAAAATCTCTGCATAAAAAAAAAACTGCGTCTGGGCAATCGTCTACATCTCTTCCGATGTTCCAAAAGATATTTTAGAAAACTGTTGTGTATTTGATTTTTTATAGAAAACATTTCCTCTTCAGTAAAACTTTGAATTATGGTAAATTTATAAAGAATATATTAACATAAAAATGTAATTTTTTATTTCCTATATTCGTTAATACATCGCTTATATATAATAACCATTGTGTTATGCATTATGTTTTATATTTTAAACTAAAACTGATATTGGCTTCAACATTTTTTTGGAAAACTACATTCAATTTCAATAGTAACTAGAAAAATATACACAAGTATCGAATCAAACAAATGTTTTCAATTAGATTATGAAAAAGATATTATTATTATTTTTTTTTTTTTTTTATAAATAAATCAGAATAGTACACGTTATAACATGAAATAAATACATCTATATTATAATGGACATTAAAACAACTTTTAATATATTATTAATCTATAAAATGTCAATATTTCAGTTATTAATTACTTAATGTAGGTAATTACATTTAACATGCGGAACATGATTATAAGTTCTTGTTTTTAAATATTATATTGAATAAGAAAGTGATACTAACAAAGGTAGCTATTGTTTTATAAAATAATTATGAAGGCAAACATGATAGTCAGCTAATTACTAAGTTAACAAAGACAAAAACCACTTTCTTAATCAATTTTCATCCTTTCATACTCATTTCATTCAGTTTACAATTTATCAGTGAATTATTTTTCTATATTTTTCATAATCTTTTGTTTTAAAGTGTTTAAAAATAGTTAACAAATCATGGTTAGTAAAATTAAAATAAATAAATTTATATATCTGAAAATAGTAAATTCATAGTTATTTATTTTAATTTATATGCTCATATTTTATTTTAAATATTCCAAAACGTTAAAAAATTGCTTTATCGCAGTGTATCAATATCAACTCACAGTTAATATAAATTATTCTTTCTTTGAAAATTCTTCAAATAAAATTGTTTAGATTTACTTTGCGCTTTTGAATAAAACTAAACGTTTAAATAAATTGAATATTTTTATTTTTCTGTAATCCAATTGGTGATTTATTATAATCCATATAATAAAAATTAAATATATTTTAAAAAATTAATTTTTTATGAGTAAATTAATATGTCCATAAATGTAAATGAAAGATGTCAAGAAAATTTAATATAATCGGCTAATTTAAAGCTTAATAGTTTTTTCTGCTTGGACAACATCCGACTTATGGTTGAATTTTGAATTTTGTATGATCAATTAACTTTAATGAATTTTGAATATACAAAGTAGAAGATAAGGTCTCTTTATTGGGTATTGTATATTTCATACTTTAATAAACAAATGTTTTAAAATTTTAAATGGTGTATAAAAACGGTATTGGTAAAGCCACAATATTACAGGTAAATGAATTTTCATATAACAACAATTTATAAATTCGTTTATAGTCGTATACTTGAACTAGAGTTATAAGAATCTCTCGGTGGTGATTTTTTTTTTCTATTTCACATTATTTTTTATATGCGATGTACTATCAGTTATTCTGTAATTCTTATCCATTATTTTTTCACATAGTTTCTACGTATTTTTATACAATAACACAACATTTCGTGTCATCCGTAAAACATAAAACATATTTGGAGAAATAATGGTTTAATAAAATCACGACTTGATTAAATTCCTTCGGCACAAAGTTTTCGTACGTATACGTTCGTTCGAACCGTTGGTATTGTGTTAAAATGAAATTAAATACGTCATGGCTGTGCACAAACAAATTACCATTCAAATGTCATAAATCGTAAGTCTACAACATAAGTCGTCCAAAAGAATTTTTCCTTTCGTAACGTAATGGATTCGATACACAGACCGGTCGACTCGAGAAAACATTTTTGGAACCGTAATATAATATTTTCACGAGAGGCAGGAAAACGACGATAGACTTTGGAGGAAACGTGCCTGTTGTTGCATTGGAACAATTAAATGTACAGGAAAGGTGCGGGCAAGGGAATTGGGTAGAAAAAATTAATAACACGCATGATCCGGCTGAGATTTTTACCCGGTGCGTATCGTCGAAAATATGTAAAAAAAAAAAAATCAAAACGATAACCGATGCGGCGGGAAAACTTTACCTGCGGTGCGGCTGCGGGGGACGCGGTCGAGTTAGACGGAATAACTGTTGCGCCGACGAGGTGGTAGTGATGGTGGTGGTGGTTGTGGTGGTGGTTTTTAGCTGCGCTGCTGACGCTTCTTCCTCTGCCTGGTGTTGGTTACTGCCGCCGTCTCAGTGGCCGTCGGTGTCCGGAAACGCGGTTGACTGCTGTGAGCGGTGCGCTGCGGCGATCCAGTGCCGTCGTAGCCGACCGTAGTGCGCTGCGTTTGCGTTTGCGCGGTTCCGTGTGTGCGTGCGTGGCCGTGTACGTACGCGTCCGTGTGCGGCGTATGCGCGCGCCAAAGCCGGGTGCCGCGATCGCCCGAGCGGCCACGTCAAGCACCGGGCAAAATTACCGGGGGGCCTCGCTGGACGCCCCCTTGTCGCGCGTTGTGTGTTGTCAACGCTACCGAACTCTGGTGGCGACCCTAGCGTTTGATTTCCGCAGCCACCGCCGCATAGTCACTCCCCTCACGGTCCGACCGCACGCACATTTACGCACACGCACGTACAAGTAAACACCACCGCACACGTACGGCACGGGCTGCGTGTGTACATAACCGTGTATACACACACACACACACACACACACACGTTATAACCTGTTAACGCGAGAGGGTCGACGGGACTCTCGTCCTTTCATCCTCGACGTGCGCGGGCCGCTCTCGAACCGACCGACGATATTTACCGTTATTATTATTATTATTATTACTATTATTGTTATTATTGTTACCATTGTTTTCGTTCGTTTTTGCTGTTGTTTCAAACGTCGCCTTCCCGCGGGCCCTTTGGAATTCTCTCGCTCGGTATCGAGCCCCCGACATCACCACCATCACCTTCGCGCCAGAGACTATCCAGCTACGGCCATATATATCGCGATCCCCGGGGTCCGACTCGGGTGGGTGTGACGCTGCGCGCCTACAGGTCCGGTTCGATTTTGTAACGGACGGACGGACCGGGACTTGATGTTATACAACCGATTTGATCGGTTTGCCCCCCCCCCCCCGTCACGTCGTATCAATAAACGCGGCTGTAAAGCTCGTTGACACAACTTAGAATCATGGTTGGTTACACGCGTGTCGGTTGGATCGGTAGTTCCCAATAAGGAGACAAGGTTGTGTTCTAAGTGAAAATATCAAGCATACATCCCAACTCGGAGGAGTCTATGAACGAAAAATAACAAGTTTCACTCGTTTAATAATTAATTTAAAAATCAACGCAATAAATATAATATAAGTAACTTGTAATTTATTAAACATATATAGCTGCAATTTGTGGTACATAAAAAAAGAAGATATTCAAAGAGTGAAATAAAATAAGTATCATTGTATTGTAATTTTTGATGAGATTTTTTTTCGTATATTTATGATTGAAAACGCGATGCACGAAAGAAGAACTTTAAAAATTTATTTAAATTCAGCTGAAGTTGAAATTTTATTTTGAATAACTTAAGACATAATATTCATTGTCATATAATGAATTATTTGAAGTTTGTTCATTATGCTGTAAACATGTTTCTAAACACCAAATTACATAATATTAAGTAATTGTTATGCTTTATTCACGTGCAGTGCCGGGTTATGAGGGGTGGGCGCAAAGGAGAAAGCTGCCTTGGGCGGCAATTTTTACTTCCTTTAACTTTTATTTTAAAATAACAATAACTTTCTTTTTTTAACTCTCTTATATTAATTTTATTTAAATTATTTATACACACATTAATACATTATTATAGAACGTTTACAATTTATTGAGTCCTTTTACATAGATGATCTGCGTAGTCTTTTACACTCGCCTTTGATCATCCATACAAAATAACAATAAGAACACGTCTGCTGTTCAACTAAAAAACTATACTCCTTATATATGATGTTGTGTGTGTATGTGCGCGTGTATGTGTGTGCGATTGTATGTAATATCTTATCTTTAATACTTACGACTTATTATTATATTTAATGGCAATCGAATATTATAATTATTTCATTATACATTCAATTTTAAAAATTATATGAATGCTTAGGCGTATATCGTTACATTATTGTAAAAATAGCTTTAAAACTTTTTTTATCTATACCATGTTCAAATGCTAGCGGAGAAAGATCCTTCTCAGTTTTAAAAAAAGTCAAGAACTACCAGAGAACATAATTATCTAATGAAAATATGTCATCGTTGGCTCTAATGTCTATTGAGAATATTATCCTAAAAAGTATAGATTGAAATGATATTTTGGAAAATTTTGCTCCACAGAAATCTAAAAATAATTGTAAATTTCTTATATTGAATAAATTTGTATTTAAATGTTTATATTTAGTAACTACTAAGGTATATACATTTAAAAACTATCGGTGTTACAATATGTTTATAAATATATATTAACTAAATAATCTTAACTATGTTGTTAATTGTATATATATATTTTGGTTTGTGGAGGGGGTTGAAGGGTGGAATTTTAAAATCTGCCCCCATGCGGCAGATTTGTTAACCCAACACTGTTCATGTCTCAATTGTGTGCATATATTGGTGATTATATGTTATAAATACTGAAGATTATGTAAGACAATAACTAAATAATACATTTGGAAATTCTTAGATTGGGACCTATAGATTGATAGCTTGGACTGCACGTTCTGCCCATTGAACACAAATTGAATTTTTCTTTAGGGACATTTAAAATCTATAAAAATCTCTAGTTTATGCTAATCCACCGAATAATTTCCAGTATTTAAAACAGAAAATTTCCGAAACAAGCACATTACCAATAAATTAACAAATTACAAATAATTAGCTTCTCATGATGAAATCAAACTGATTTTAGGAATATGTATCCAATTTAATGAACAAAACGTAATTGGACATAACAATTCGTAAGATTAAGTTGAGAATTTTATATCATACATTTTTAAAAAAAATTAAAAATTAAAATATAAATTTAACTAAATAAACCTTTAAAATTATTACTTCTGAGTAATCTATTTTCATTCTACAGTCATTTTAAGTTTTTAGAAATTGAGCTTTTTTTTGTTTCAATTTCTTATCGCTGTATATCAGCCAATTTTTGAGATAGAAAATATCTAAAAAATTGTAAATATTTACAAAAAATGTTTAAAACATTTTGTCTATCCAATATATATTTGGTCTATCTGAATCTAGTGTTAAAAATATCCGTTTCCATTTATAAAAATGCAATTAGTATTGATGAACATATTGAAAGAGTAAGAAATTTGAAAATCATCAAAAAAATTTACATTTTAATACTTCCTAACTCCCTTTAGAAATCCTATTTCAAACTGAGGTCACTAAGCAAATATTTCGTGTTGCCATTTGAATAAAATCTACTATATATAGATTATTATGCCTAATAATAGTGTTCGTAGACGAATTTGACAAGTATATTTGTATCTTGTTTTATGTTTAAGCAACCTTATATCTAATCTTTTTTATTTACACTAATAATTACTCTATGAGTCAACTAACATCACGGGATTTTTTTAACGATGTTAAATAATGTTTACAGTGCTGTTTGGTCCTTAAAAGTCAACATCGCAAATTACGGTGACATAACACGTACCTATCATAAATGTTATCGATGAACAGTTTTAATTTTGTATGGTGTACCAATGGAATAGATATTATATTTTAATAATTTTATGCGCCAGATTTCTAAATTGATTGTATTTATGCTGTAGTTTTTAATTTGTTATAAATCATCTACATGTTGGATTTTGTAAGATTTATTTCTATAATGCTAAGTCCTTCGTGACCCAACTTCTTTGTTCCGTTTAATTAAAATTCGAAAATTAACTTTATAAGAAACAAATGACTTTTTATGGTATCCTTAGAAATGTATTAGTACAACGTATATAATACATTTAAGTATATTATGTAATTTTTTCCGCTCAATTTATGTTGCACATGACACATTTTCTATAGATAAACCGGATTATATTGATTTTAAAATACAAACAACGGGGTCTTCTCGAAGAATGTAATTCCATGCAATGATTGTGCACAAATACTTGAAATAATATTTGTAAAATACAGAATAATAATAAAATATGCTTAAATAATAATGGTGTTTATGAATTGTATTCAAACATAAACTTCATTGAAAATATTTTTTCTCTTAACGCGAGTTTATTTAATTTCAAACTTGAGAATCAAATACTTAATGCCATACAGGTTCAATCTATTTAAAATGTCTTTTAGAGAACTATTCGTATTACCGTTATTAAAAAAGATTTTAGTTATACAATATATTATTACTTTAGCAAAATACAAATTTTAATTTCTATTCTGACATCCACAGACAGGCCAGCCTGTAGCCACAGGGAGGCAGTAGGGGGATTTCCCCCTAACAAATCTTAAAAAAGTTATGACTTTTTAGTAGTTAGTATGACTGTGGATAGTAGGTTTTTACTATCCATGGTAGTTAGATATTTATCATTTATTGCTTCATAATTTCATCAGCAATAGAAGCACTGTTTAATATAAAAAGTAATTTTTAGCAATATTGTATAAAATTTACTCTGGAAATTACGATGGCATCTGATGAATGTCTGATGACAACACGATAGCATTCAACATTTCATTAGATATTATTATCAATCATTATTATAACTTTTTTTTCCATTTAAACCGACGACTGTAATGAAACTATTTCTAAATATGATCCAATCAATTTTCATACTAAATACGATTATTTTATATTTTCGTTTAATACATTTCTATTTTTTTTTATATTATTACTTGACTGTAGTGACATTGTGTTAAGATACACATCAACGTTTTTTAAAGGTAAAATAACAAATAATTGTCATATTACTATTATACTAATTCAGTTTTATTAAATTTAAGTCAAACTGTATGAGGTAATTTTTATTTTTTTAGTTTTTGTTACACATAATATGGATATTCGTGGGTAATCAAATCAGCTCAATTAATAAAAATTAAACATTTGAAAATATTTTTTTTAATGATAAAACCGATTTTTAAAACATCAAACTATCGGTTTTAATAAAATAAATCAAATGTTTCTTCCGTCTTCTTCTCAAGTAGTTAGTAGAACTTTCATAAGTCAATGGTTTAAATTATTTGATTGGCTTGAATATAGTACAAAAAGAAATCATCGCATTTTGTTTTTCACGCTGAATTTATGTTAATAAAGAGACAAAAGAAATAGTATTTTCTATAACAAGATATTCAAACTGGAAAAAAGCAATAGACAAGAGTAAGGGGTTCTATAAACACCATTAACATAATAACAAAATGATTAGACAAACAAAATCGCGTTGAAACAATTTTAGAAATTTCAACATTATTAAATGAAAATATCCTTGAAAACATAGATATTATGTAAAATCTATTTTCAAAATAATTTTATTTTTGTCGTGCATAAATTACCGTTTCGTGATGGTTTTGCTTTAGAAATGCATGAAGATAAAGGTTTATTTCAATCATTTTTTCATTCCCCTCTTAAAAGATTCTAAGTTTGCAGAATGTACTAAATTAATTTCTAAAAATTCTATTTATTTATCCCTTGAAATACAAAATAATATTATCGACAAAATAGTGTTATAGAAGATTTAAATAATGCGATGTTCCATAGTATACAATAATGGAGGATGAAACAACAAACAACAATAATCGTAAAAATATTGCCGTAGCTATATGATACATAAAAAATGGAAGACCATTTGAACCTGTCGTATTTATCTAAAATGCAACAAATTTAAATGCAGCTTATTTTTCGCGAATGATATTTAATATTTTGATATCATTAAAAAATAATTCTGATTACACGCTTAGCCAATGTTACGATGGCGCTAGCGTAATGAGTGGTATTAAGGGTAGTGTTCAGGCTTTAATACAAAAAGAGCTTAATACCTAGAATCGTTCCATATGTTCATTGTTATAACCATAAATTGCATTTGGTTATTGTCAAGACACTGTCGGAAATAACCGAAATTTGCCAGTTTTTTCATCAGTAAAGGCTCATTCATAAAGTGATTATTACATTTAAAATAAAGTTATTATACGAAGGTATTAATACAGTTAGATTATTAAAACAATGTTGGTCTGGTATTTAAAAATATGTGAAATAATTTTTAATAATATTGATGCTATGATAAAGTGTCTATAAAATAGAAAATAGAAAATGGAAAATAATTTGATAGCAATGAAATAGCCCAATATAAAGGACTACTATTTGCGATGAAAAAAAAACATTTAGATTTTCTTTATGTCTTATGTTAAAATGTTTACAATACATCAAACAAGCTGATAACATTTTACAATCAAGAGAAACTGGTTATTCTCAGTTATTCCAATTATTTATAGTGTAATTAATAAATTAAAAAAATCAAGAAATAAAGATGTGTTAAATTAAGTTTTAAAAAATAATTAAATTGTATTAGCAGAAACCATAACTGAATCTCCAAAACGTAAAAAAAATACACCTATAACATTGATTAACTACACTTTAAGTGAATAATCAGGTACCAGTACATATGTCGAAAACGATATAAACCTTACATTATTATGTACATTTTATGAAGTTCTTGACATAATGAAATCTAAAATGGCAAATTGTTTTGAAAAAAAATGATGAACTTATTAAAGCTATTTCTAACATATACGAATTGAATCATGATAATTTTAAAATATATTAATATTCCTTCAAAAGAAGAAACAATTGTGTAAAAAACTATATAAAAGAAAATTATATACCTAATAAAGACATTTTATTTGAGCTTTATCTACAACGTAAAGCATTTAAAGCTAAGTATGAAATGATAGCAGCAGTTGAAAAATTTTGATGTAGCTCAGCAATGTGTGAATCAACATTTTCTTGTTTAACCCAACTTGAAAATCCTCAAAGGCAGTCGATGAAACATAAACGGCTATCCAATTTAGCTTTATTGGAATTTGAGTCTAAACGATCTAAAAATTTAAATTTGGATGTAATATTAATGAACTTTAACAAGCAAAAAGATAGAAAATTACATTTTTAATTTATAAAAACTGATAAATTCAAAAACTAATACATAGTAAAAGCAATCAAAATTTAGTTATGTTCACTTTATTCTAATTCTTATAATTTTAATTTAAAGTACCTATTATAAAAAGTACAGTAGTATTAATAAATTAAAAATAACATTAAGATTGATTTTTTTCTAATGCCCTCTACAAGTCTACAAGTTTGTTTACCCCACCTGAAAATTTGGATTGGCTACTGGCTTGCAGAAACGGAATTTCTGATTTCGAAAGTATTTAAATATTTATAAATTAAAACAATTACTGCAACCGTAACAATATTATATTATTTCAAATAAAACTTTATAGAATTCCACAGAACAGTTTCTTCGTTTTATGATGTAATTAATTTATATTTTAACAAAGAAATAAACTACTTGATTATTTCGTTTATTGAAATATACCTTTTACACAACTGTTTTATAAGATCATTTTTTATTTTAGAACTTCACACAATTTTGGTTAGCAAAAAGTAGCTATAACAGAGATATTTATGAAAATAGGTTATATCGATGGCCAAAAGACCAATTGTCGTAAATCTCACTTTGGTCGAAAATAAGATTGTCATGATAATATTAAATTTCATATAATTTTCTTGTGATTAATCAATTTTCGTAATTCACCATATTATTTAACTAGGTACTATAATTTTAATATCGTAACCCATAATGATAAATAGTAACAAATGCTGTAAGCAACATAAAAATGTTATAATAAGAAAACGTAAAACTCAAGACTTTTTTCTTCAATATGCCACATTGTTGTAACCCACATGCTGAAACCTAAAATGATAATCAATTAATATTCAAAATTTGTTTGTATATGAAATAGGTATACCAATAACATATTGTTAATATGAAATTATTGAATAACTAAACACAAATATGTAATATTATAAATTATAATATTTATAAAAACTTAATTTTTACGTAAGATTTTTCATTTCTGGTAACAAATATTTACGGATAGTTTTACTGGCTAGTAGTGTGCAATTAAAAAAGTAGTGACAAATTTAGAATGAAGTTATCAATGTTTGCAAGCTTTTCGGAAGTAGTTTTATTCTTTGATTGATGATTTCGCATATTAAATAGCCGTATAAAAATAATATTATTATTATATTTTAATTTAATTTATCCACTAGCTTATCATTTTAAAAACAGATATCGCAAACATTTTTACGAAACAACAATGTTTAATCTAAATTTAAATAATTATTACGTACTGGAACTAAAATATACCAATGTCAAATGCAGTAACCCTAATACAAAACAATACTATTAATAATGCAATCATAAATATTATGTAGTCAAACGCTGTAACCCTCAATTAGGTCACAAATAAAACTAAATTAACTAAATACAAATAACTATTATAAACTTTCAATTCTTAAGAAAACTGATTCTCAGGTATCGCAGAAAAAATAAATAATTATCCAGTACGATCAAAAATGATTATGTAGGTAAATAAAACGTTTGAAGTGTCTATTGTAAAATTATGTTTTGTGGGTTACGACACTTTGTCTTTTGACCAACGATATATTTTATATATTTTTGTACTTTTTAATATATTTAAAAAGTAGTGTTTATCAAGATAAACCTTATACATAAATATTAAATAGGTAAAATCAAATTAATAGTTTTGTTCTAATAAACTAAATGGTCTAGAATAAATTTTAGTTACAAAACATTTACTCAAAAAAGGATTTTATTATCAAAAATAATGATAAGTTATGATTTAGCAATAAAAAATGAATAACTGGATTGCTTTAAGAATATGAGTATTATTATAATTACAAATATTATTTGTTTATATGCAAAACTTGCATAGCAAATGCATAAATAAAAACTAAAATTACCCACGGAAAACTAATTATATTTTACAATATTCTGTCAAGTATACACATTTCGAAAACATAAACAACGATTAGCGTTCTCAATAATGCATCTAAAAACTGTTAATCATATTTAGCACACCATAATAATTAATATTTGTGTCAAGAAAAAAATTGTACACGAAATGCCATTTTCAAATTAAATGAAAAGCCTAAGACTATAAATTTTATTTTGTAAACATTCAACCAGTTATTACTGTTGTTAGAAACCTTATATTTTTCATCGTCCAACAGAGTTGTATAATAAACACAAAATTAATGGAAACACTTAATTTTTATAATAATTTAAATAACAATATGCTTTACTGTAACTTATTGAACATTTTATTATAAGCACAATATATAAAATTTCAAACAAATAAATGTACAAAATACCAGCATTCATTTATACAATAACTTAATACTAATATATTTATTAAAAATTATAATAGAAATAAATCCTAAATTAAAGAATTTTCAGTACAATAAACTAAACTTAAGGTAGAATGTAACATTTTTAGGTGCTTTAATACAATATAAAAGTTAACATAAATATTTAATATAAATATCTTATATAGATATTTAAAGGCAAATTGATTGATATTTTTTTTTCATCCAAAATAATATAATATTTATCTTACACTGTTTAAAATGTAAAAAAGTTTATTATGAAGATTAATGAATTTAAAGTTAAATTAAATTAAATCTAAATAATTAATACATTTATTTAAGATAACTTTTTTTAAAGAAAATATTAAAAAAATAATTTTTACAACGTAAAGTATAACTTCCAATAGTTTTATAAATTCCAAAATTATAATAGTAAATTACATTTTTTGTTTTAAGTTTTCTATATTTAAATTAAATTTGATTTTTAATTATTTTTAACATAAAGACTAATTATAAAATAGAATTTTTAATATATTTATAGTACACCAATGAATAATAAAATAATAATAAACGATACATTAAATGCAGGCATGACGTATTATTCATGGGAAGTGTCAAAATAATTAAATTTAAATTTAAATATTTATTTTATTACCTTGAATTTAATGAAAATTTTTTATATATATTTAGACAAAGTTTGTATAATAAGTAAATAAAAATTTTTATTGAAGTTCTTTTTCAAACTAATATTTATAACAAATAATACAAAACAAAATTTAATTCTAAATTAAATACAACTTCAATGTAATTTTCATAGTAATCGTATTAAGTATATATTTTTTCTCACTCTAATACTAAGCGGAGAAAATTATATCTAAAATTATAAACAGGAAATTTAATACAAACAATAGTCTGAAAAAATCCAAATAGTCTTGGAAGACGAATAAATTGATTTATAATAATATTATATTATATTATAATTTCAATAAAAAAAAGAATATTCAAAGCAATTTCATATAATCTTACAACTCATTTTATGTTTGAATACGTTATACGTGATGTTAGATTTTTTTCGCATTTTTGTTAATTATGTGATTTTTTTATTCTACAAAATTGGCTAATACTGTTTTAAAGACTAAAATATCTGTCTAAATATTATCCATTTTAATTTTAACTTAGTAATATGAACTTTTGATCATAAGCAATAAAACATCAATAATATACAACATTATAATACACATATATAACATATAAACATAACATGTATATACGTATAACATACATAACATGTATACATATGGGCGAATGTAAGTTCCTACACGAGAGTAGCAGGTACAGAAAATACGTACATTAGTTCCTATAAGGCAGTGGTGGCCAAACTACAGCCCGCGGACTAACTCCGGCCCACCATCATTTAATATCTGGCCCGCGAAAGTCTTCTATATTACAGCACTTATTTGTATAATTGTAATATTTTGCATTTACGTAAAAAAAAATTTAGAATGCATTTTTTTATGGCCCGCGATAAAAAAAAAGTTGTTTTTTATGGCCCGAGGAAAAAAAAGTTTGGCCACCACTGCTATAAGGTAAGAACCGCGTATTTTTTAACCATGTAGAAACTTATATGTCTGTGTAGGAATTTACAATTCCCCATACATATATATATATATATATAACAGGTATAATAATAAGACTTCAATAAAATAATTAAATTAAATATATATTATATTATAAATAACCTCACTGAAATAGCAAAATGTATTGTTTTAAAATAATCAACGAAAAAATTGTTTTAAAATTTGATTTTTCGATAAAAAAAGATCAAATTGTATATTAAATAAAATAATCGTGAATATACATACGTTGCAATAAAAATTTACTATTTGTTATTTAAAAGTCCAGATAAGACGTTAAATGACGAATTAAGTGACTAAAAGAGAGTAAATAAATGTTATTATAATATGATTATAGATATCCCATTTTTATTATTTATTAATATATTAAATGAATGACAAAATATTTAAAAAAAATAAATACTTTTTCGAGTAGATTTGTGTTGACAACAATTAATTTTTACAATTTATTGTTAATATTATTGTTTTAATTAGTAAACTTATCTTAATGTAATTAGTTTCAATTATTGTATAGGTATTGGCTATGAAGGATTTTATAAATTAATGATATAATGTCAACGAATTTACCTTATTCTAAATTTTAAAATTAATGAAAATTAATGATGTTTTATTAACTGTGTTAAAATATAGGATTATATTACAATTTCTTAATTAATTAAAATCCAATATAACTCATAAATTATTCAATTACCTATATTATCATTGTTTTAAGTTTTTCATCCCCATCTGAAGTTCAATTTACGTACTAGATAATATTATGAAACAATAAAACAAAATCATATTACAAAATTTAAATCAATAAAATCCTCTTATGAAGAAACATTGATACGAAAAAAAGTGTTCTATTAATTCTTATATATTAAAATAAAAATACTGTAACAAAAATTTTAGTAAATATTTTATAATTTTTAGTTGAAAATATATAATTAAAAATAAATGATATTTATATATAATTAAATTTAGTTTTAATTCAAATTATGAAACATTTTAATTTCAAAATAATTAGTATACATATATATACATTGGAATATATTATTATATCTTTGGTTCTATTATCTAATATTTATCCACCCGAATTAAGAAAAATCAGTCATGAGATTGCATTTTTCTCTGTAAATGTATTGCTAACTTTTTTTTTCGATAAACTACAAATAAAATACAGATTGGGATATATTTTTGTCTATTGTTTAGTTTATATGAAAATGTATCATATAAAAAAAAGGCAGTACATAACAAATAATTATTGAATATTGAAAGTTAAGTCAAACTGAATAAGTATTAAATGAATTGGAAATATTATTGTTACATTACAAATTCATATTTTTTTATTATAATACATACCAGTGAGATTAAATGCAATATTATATTTAAAGGCATAACTTTCTATACAGCTCAATCTTAATCTTGTTTAAAAATAATTTTAACTATTGGAATACAAGCTTTTTAGTATGCATAAAAGTTTTACTTTGGTATAGCATACCATTTAATTATTTATATTTTTAACGATATTTATATTTGAAAAAGAAAACGATTTAATATATGCAATGACATATTATTATTTACGTATACACGGAATTAACTTAAAGCTGAAATATACAAAAAAAATTTTAAAAAAATACTGACAATTACATTAGTATAAATTTGCCAAAATATAAAATTTACATATAAAAAAATAATATTAAATTGTTTTGTTTTACATATTTTTATTATTAACAAAAACTATGACATATAAACTTCTTTTAAGTATTTATATTTTGAATAAATCGTAGAGTATATTAGTTTTACTGTGGCATGTTCTTTTTTTCTCTTTTGACATAATTTTATCCAAAAAAATTGCTTTATTGTCAACTTGGTTTTTTTATAAGAGCAAGTAATAGTAATAAAAATGATTCTTTTTTTTATTTATAACAGTAAATACTAGATAGGTATAGTAACATTAAATGTATTAATAATAAACATAATTTCTTTTTCCATATTAATATTTTTATTTAAAAACTAAATAATTAAGTAAAGTAATTTTACTATTATTAATTAAAAAGTATTATTAAAGTTAATTGCTTACTTATGCAAACAATATTTAAATTAAACGTAAACTAAAAACTGTAACATAAAATATCTTTTTAGATTATTTATAAGTAAAATTCTTGAAGTAAAATAATTCTGTGCAAGGGTTTCAATTAATTTTTTTATTTGCTCTCGTACATTGAAAATGATACTGTAGTAGCATGGAAATGGCATTGTCACATCTAACAGCTCTAATAAAATGTCTTCACCCACAAAATAAATTTAACTACCTACGTGAATCGGTATTTGTTTATAAATTCTACATTAATGAAAATCTACCCTAATTTATAATTCTTCATTTAAGATCAAAGAACAGAGTAGTAGATTTATGTATGTGTACATCGACAAAAACGAACAAAGAGAGAGCAATGGTGCCGACGACATTTACCTGGAAAGCTACGGCCGCCGGACACCATTATTACGATAAAAATGTCTCAGTGCCACCACACTAAAACTGAAAGCAAACGAACTTAAGAAAACTTGTGGCACCGAGAACATGACCGATAGAAATTGAAAACAAGGAATAACGATAATTTACGCGTGATAACAGTGCAATTACACAGCTGGTTAATCATACATGGAGGTATACATCCACGCCAACTATAACCACAGCCGTGTAGTGCACACTCAAAATATCCCAATTAAAAATATTCAATAAACAAAATATCTCCAGTAATATTATCCCTTAATTCATATTCATATTTTTTTTATTTTTTAAAAAACATTTTATAAATTTTAATTACAATTTTATTGTTTTTAGCAATGTATATTTCGACTTGCCGTACTATATTAAAATTAATATAATTTTTAAATTTAATATACATAAAAAGAATTTTTTTTTAAATGAAAAATTACACGCGATGCCTTATAAATATTTTAGTATAGTAGCATGTTAATAGTTAATAACCACTTCTTTTAATTGTCTGTCTAATTTCTCGTAATTTTTTTTTTTTAACGGGTAGCTCACCAGATATATATTTTTCAATTATTGCTTCTTGAAGGCTTAAATAATCGTAATATCGTAATGTAACATAATTATAATAATATTACTTAAATAAAAATAAAAATAAATAATAAATTTTCGTATAATTGTATATTTTATTTACCCTGCTCTAATTGGAGACACTTGATAAATTTCCATATCGATGGTTTTTAACTATGAACATGTTACTGAAATTAACTAATTAAAAGGTATTCCATGTAATTTTTATGTATATCGTTATGAATTAAGGGATAATATTAGTGGGAATATTTTGTATAGAGGATATTTTTAATTGGGATATTTGTAACGGGGATATTTTCAACGAGGGATATTTTGATGCACGGAATATTTTGAGGGACAACCCAGCTGTGCAATGCACCACTATGCATCATACGTAAATTATAATACAAAACAGATAACACAGATAAAAACATGAAACTATAAACTAAACACGTGGCTCAAACAAAAGTTAAATATTCACATTAAACAGTAAAATTTAAAAGAAATACATTTATTTTTGGTATTTTTTTTTGTTTATAAGAAAGCTTACACTTTGTTCAAATGAATACTGTAACTTAATATGATTCACATTATGTAAATAAATAATAACATAAAGTATGTATCTTTAACATGAAAAAAATCATGTTACATATGATATCATATAAATGATTACAAACCATTACATCTATCAATTGATCTTTCAAGACTGTTATTTTATAAAAATAAGTGTGATAATCCTTTTAATAATTCATAAAGGCAAAAATGTCTTTTTAAATATTTTTGTGATAATTTATTTAATTTACATTTTTTTTTTTTTTTAAACTCTGCTAATAATTATATGCTATGAAAAATATTTACAAAAAATATTTAAAAATCATATTTATACTGTTATATTTAATATGAAGGTTGTTATGATCATATTATTTGAAAATATCGACAGTATTAGCTTACATAATCAATGAGAAATGTAACATTCAAAAAATCTAGTACCTAAACTGGAAACTTAAGTGTAATATACATATAAATTAGATCTGGTAAAGAAATTTCCACAACTTGATTTCTTCAAACATTCTTAGTTAATTACCATAATTATGTTTTACCAAACCTTTTATATTCAAATTTATAATAAGTTAGTTTTAATAATAATTAAAAATAATAATATAATAATTTTTAATAATAATTGAACATATATCCATGACACTTATTATTGTTAAACATTATTTATTATAAACATCGTGTCAACAATCTAAACAAAAAATATTTTTTATTTTACTACGGATATCATATTCTTCTTCTTCTTTAGCTTTTACTGTCCTTGAAGGACTTTCGCTGCCTTTACTACTTTTTTCCACCTATCTCTGTCAATACTGTCTTCTAAAGTTAATTCCTGGGCGCACTTGTTTATATCTTCATTAACCCTGTCTATCCAGCGCTGTCTAGGGCGACCCCTAGGTTTTTTTTCCATTAATTTTTCCTTCCAGAACTTTCTTTAGGATACCATTTGACCTCCATACATGGCCTGCCTACTCAATTCATTTGCTCTTAAGGTACGCGTTGATACCGGGTTTTTGATAAATTTGTTGTACTTCTACATTAGTTCTTCTTCTGTATACTCCATTTTCTAGTATAGGTCCATAAATCCTTCTAAGAACTCTTAGATGATGGATATCATATTAATACTCGTAATATAATTGTTTTTATTAAAAAAAAAATAACGTCTTTCTTTTTAAGATAAAAATAGGAGCAGTCTCTAAAATTAATTTAAACTGAATTCGTTTGCCTCACGTGAAACGTGTTTCTTGCGTTTAAATTACTAGTGTATCACGTCCTTTTAATTGTTTGACGCTGTACAGTCTTGTGGTATTTTACAGCTCCTTTCTTTAATTTTGAGAGTTTGTATTATCATATTTTTACTTCAGTAAATCGCCTTTCGGAGTGTCACATTAAATTAAAACATTTCCTTTGTAGTCCTAATTGGCACTGTTTGTTCTATTAAAAAACAAAACGGTTATTGAGTTTTGTTATAGGTCATATTTTTTCAGCATGCTTGTGATCTGCATTTTCATTAATTTTAGAAAAATGTAACTTTTTTATTTAGTTTGAAAACATAAAGTACCATTGGAACAAAAAGTTATTGTTCATGCAAAGACACGTAATGGGTGCACGTATAAATATAATTTGATAAAACATACGAATATTGTTTTTTTTTTTTTTTTTTAAAAAAATTAAATATATTTATATTACGTCTTTAGTAAACGTTTTGTATCATGAACGTATTTAAAAAACATAATTTATGTTTTGACAATATTATGCAAAATTAAATGGTTTTATCTTATCATCCGTAAGTTCAAAAATTATATTTTATCTAATGAATTAGTTATTCATGTAGAATAAAAAAACTAATTATAGTTCCGCAGTAACATCCAATATCGTTTCTCATAATTTGCATATAATCTAGTTCCAAAAGCTAACCTCCAACACGTACAAAAGTTTCACCAAGTCTCGTATATATCACCTGCAAGCTTAATGAATCAACAGTGTGCCATAGAAATATCAAATGTAGACTGTATAAATGGAAACATGGTAAATGAAGATCATAGTGAAGTTAGTGCATACAAATCTATTGACAACATTTGCACTCTAAAAGCCATTATAAATTATCCTCCGGAATTCAGAGGTCAACTATTAAGTGTAGAAACTATGAATGACTTACATTTGGAAATATAATTTATTCAATTTGTTAATAAAACTGTACGAGAATTGAATACTTACTTTTATTTCCACATAACTTCGGTTTTATTATATATTATTAACTTCTTTTAATGCTGAATAAATGAATAAAAATAAATATTAAATGAAATTAAGTAAAGTAAGTAGTTCTAGAAAAAGTAGCAAATTATTGATTTTTTATTACAACGGATTAACAATCGATATTTAAGATTATTTTTAATTAAAAATAATGTAAAGTGGATTTATGTTATTATTTGCCTTTTAATTTTTAGTGGTTAAAAGTAAATCTTAAATACAAAATTAAATTAATTTCTTTTGTAATGATTTTATGATAAAATAAATATTTAGTAATTAATTTTATTTGATAATTTTAATTGTATATACTTATTATGTAACTTTTATTATAAATAAGAACATAGGAGAATTTTTATCAATCCATCATTATACACCATATAGTAATCATATTATACCAATTCGCAATATTTTTAAGCTTCATTTCTTAGTATTTTATTAATATTCGACCTAGCAATATAAATATAATAAATAATTTAATCCAAAATATATATTTTTCGTTGAATTGTTTATGGAATTTACGAGATAAAAAAATATACGTGTACTTTGTAATACATAATGTAACATTATACATAATTTTTTTTAAATGTTAACCGTTTAAATATAAATTGTATTTAATTATAACAATATAAAAGTTATGTCAATATAAACTATTGACATTATATGTGTATGGTATATACATAGGTACGTTTGTTTTATTATTAACAGTATAATATTATTGATCTACAATAAGACCAAAATATAACAATGTTATAAAAATTATTGAGGGGTAATTTGTCTATTGATTATTTCAGGTTTTCATGTTAAACTCGACATTTTTTATAAGTCGGATGCATATAATTCTACAGACACATATAGTCAATATACCCGTGATTCTCAACCGGTGTATCGCGACACACTAGTATGTCACGTAATACTGTGGAGTGTGTCGCCAAATATTATTAATTAAAACTAGAGCTCTTAAAACACGTGTCACGGAATTCACGTGTACACGTGAAATACATGTTTATCCAAAATATATATCCATTTTTACAATGGTAAAATTAGTAATTTTATGTTATACACTTGAAGTTTTAATAAAATATTAATAGTACAGTATTAAGTTAAGGATATACGTTTTTATTTTGGGTTTTACGCGTGACACGAGACACATGAATTCCGTGAATTCACGTGTATTAAGAACTCTAATTAAAACTATAAGCTTTTAAAGTATGAACGTATATTATAACGGAATTATGATGAAATAATAAAAGCCGCATTTATAAAAAAAAATTATAATGATATTCTTATTGATTCTTATTTATTAGAAATATCATCAATTATAACGTTAAAATCCAAATTTTGTATGTCTCAAAGTGATTCATTTCGGATTTCTCTGTAAATCGAATACACAGGAGTAATTAAAATTGAAAATTTTGTTTTCTTTTCAACCTCATACATGTCTGAATCAGCATATTTGATATTGGAAATAACAAAAAGCAAAAAAGATATTAAGAATAAATTACGCGAAACTTTATTAACCGTTTACCCATGAATCAAAGACCTATGCATGCCTGGAGTTTTATTAACTAAAACTATTTTTCATAATAATTTCTTTGAACTTTTAAAATTTTAACTAAGTGAATTGAACATTTTTTTTATAAGTTTTAATATTTTAAATAAGATTCCATTAATTATTTCAAGTGTGTTACCATTTTTATAGATATAAATTAGGATGTCGTCATACAGAAAAGATTGAGAACCACTGCAATATACAACGATCACAATAATTAAATATTTTATCGAATTTTATATATTTATAGGTAGGTATAATTATTTTTCATTAGAAATATTTAAATACTTTATTATAATAACACAAATTATAATCTATTTAATATACTCACTTTTGTGTTTAATAAAAATTCAAAATTATTGAGGAGGTTTGTATTATACATATGAGTATGTATAGGTGTATATATAAGTGTTGGCCAATGATATCGATAATTCAATACGATATTAATATCCAAAAATAATATTGGAAAATATAATGATAGTAAGATGAATTATCAGAGCTCGGAACAATGAAGTTGATGGACGATTTAACACTTAACACTAAACAATATAAGATAAAAATATAAATATATTCTATAAACACTATATACATATTTTATATAAAGTAGATAGTAAATTATGACATGTGGTGATGTATTATATACAATTAAGAAGATTTTTATTATTATTTCATTCATTCAGGTAGCTGATTTTGTCAACAGAATTTTTTTAGTTGGTTTTGTTTGTTTACTTATTAATATATAATATATATATTAATATATATATAATATATAATATATATGGATAAACACAAAATCGAATTTACTACGAATTTATACTTTTACTATTTATAAAGGTATAATCATCTACAAATTGTGTACTTTAATTAATATTAAATTAAAATAATTACGTGCAATTACATAATAATATTTTAGTACAGTTTATAACCTATATTAACGATTTGTAAAATAAAAAATAAAATCAACAATATGTTAAAATTATTTCAGTTTTCATAGACAATACATACAATACATACGAATATATTAAGACATTAGAAATATGTGTGTCTTTTTTTATAATACTATACAATTCAATTATTTT
The DNA here is from genome assembly GCF_003268045.1 of Sipha flava. NCBI lineage: Eukaryota > Metazoa > Arthropoda > Insecta > Hemiptera > Aphididae > Sipha > Sipha flava. The sequence goes on from NW_020273610.1 coordinate 235,998, forward strand.
GATACATGCAATTTTTACATGACTAAAAATCTGTTGATGAAATTTTCAGAAATCTTCAATGATTTTGATTATTGGAGTAATCTTTTTTTATCAAAATCGTGTACACAGACGCAAAAAAACAAATATCACTGTAAAACCAAAACATTCCTTGTTTCATTTAAAACTTAAAAGAAAATATCTGATTCACGAAAAACGTTAAGTAATTCAACTATATGGCATAATTCCTGGCATACGAGTAGCTACACTTATTATTTTTAATGATAAGGAAATAAAAAATTGTAAGTTTTTAAAATTAGTTAATATATGTAAATCATTTATATATTTATATGAAAACTTTAATTTAAAATTTTCAGTAATAAATAAATATTTGTGATTTTATTAAAACAATTACTTATAAATAACCAACATAAAGATAAAAAAAAAAAATGGAAAATATATAATGAAATTTTAAAAATAATAAAATTCAAAATATGTATGTGAAAAATGTTAATAGTTAAAGTTAATTAGATAATTAAGTAAATATATATATTAAAATTAATGGGAAGAAATTATTTAATGTTTTCATTTTTTTCTATTTTTTTTTTTTTTTTTTAATGTTCCTTAAAACCACTTGAAAAAATTGACAACTTTCTTCGATCATTATTCAGTGTTCAATCTAAATAATTCTACACGTTACTTTTGATGCAAATTCACTACCCAAATTTCTAACTAACAAAAATAAAAGAAAATTAATCATATAGGTACGCGATAAATATTACAAGTGAATAATAATATCATTAGTATTAATTTAATAAATATTAAAACTTTAAATTTTCGCTGATTCAATAGTTACTAAAAAAATATATTCTTGATTACCTAAATAATACCTAAACCTCAATTGACGAATTGAAAAAACAATTTTCGATACAAATCTCTTAAAGTTGATTTACTAACGTTTAATAATTACTAATTTAATAATTATCCTATATTTCAAACATAATATTTAAATTATTATATTTAATATTAAATTTCATAATATAAGTAATTTTTTATCACATAACAGTTTTAAAATTAAATATGATAATATTTTAATCAGATTGAAATATTTGATAACAGATTAATTGACTTAAAAATAATGTTTTTTTTTTTTTTTTTTTCATTATTTACACTTTAGTTAAAATATGTAATTTACTATCTTCGAGTCAATAAATATACTAATCGATGTGGCCAATTAACTGTTTACCAATTTCGGTTATAGTTTACTAAATTATAAATTATTAATTTATAAGTCTTAAAAATATTATCTATATTAGATGTAGCCCAACTATGTGTAATCTTTTTTTAATATAAATGATGAAAAATTTATACTATAATTAAACTAATGAAGTTAAATTTATTGAAACATAGATACAACAGTGTATTTAGAATCAAAATCTAAACCATAAGAGTTGTAATATTGCAATATTGTATGATGTTTTTCTAGAACAGTTCTAATAAAGTTACTTTATTATCTAAAATTTAGTTCATTTTATTCAATAACATATTTCCCTTCTTGGAATACAGAATAAAATAATTTACGTTTAATATCATATTTTCATAATTAAATCAGTTTAATTTTAATTTATGAATAGATACTGAAAATAAAATTGAAGTACAGTAGAATTATTAATTTTTTTTATGTATTATTTACTTTATAATAAACTAAACAACTAAAATTATTTATAACGCAATGAAAATTGCATATATAGAGACTACTCTAAATTACCCATCAAGACAGATCCATAAACTGAATAAACCATATTGTATACTTGTTTGTTATATAAACTCAATTGATAAAAATAATAGAACAATAAAATAGTTTGGAATTGAAAGTAAATACAAATTAATTTGCACGTCATGTCTACACAGTTTTTTTGTTCACAGAAAACACAAATTGGAAAATTATAATTTAATATCAAAATTCAATTTCAAATTATATTTATATGTTATTCAATTTTATTCATAACATATAACTCCAAAATTCGCAATGCTTTCACATATTTCATTTTGGATATATTATTACTCAAACATTGTAAAATGGATATAAAATATCAATTACACGAAAATTATTTAAAGAACAAACAACTGTGGATGATTTAGTAAGCTATATTAGTGGTTAAAATAATGGCTAAAAGCCAAAGGTACCCATCAAGAAAAGCGGATAGACGGAAAACTGTATAAACAACAATTTATATAAATTGGAATGTTAAAATATGTTCATTATTCATAAAATAATAAAATATAATTTTTTTTTTGTAATTTAATAATTAACGAAAAGGAAAATTAAAAATAAAAAACTGTATATTCAAAAATCTATAAAACATTATTTGATGTTGTGTATGTCAATAGTATTAATGCATTTTTAAATATAACTCAATGTATATTTATATAATTTAATCATATTTTTTTATGAAAACCCAATAATAAAAAGAATAAATATAAAATAGTTTTGTGAATATTTTATGAAGTTTAAGAGTATATTTTATCAACTTATTGATTATTTGTTTAACAATATTAAAAATATCTTGTGGTATCAAATAATTTGTTTATCTTACTAAGACTTGTGTTGGGGAAACAATTTTTCCAATACAGTCTTGTACCAGTTTTGCCTATAAATTGCGCCGTTATATATTTATAATATACTTTTTAAATTATTAGTAATAAATTTTATTATAATAATAATAATAAGAAGAAGAAGAAATAATAATCAAAACATTTATGAATTTGAAGCATTTTAACGTAAATTTCAAATATAAAATTATATCACGTATAAAAATTAACTTATTTAAATGTTTTATCTATTTTTTGTGTAACTATATATTTATATCAAATACCAGTATTTAATCCGGAATTTTTTTTCCATAAAATTACAATGTTCCAAAAACATTAAAATAATTGTAATAAATATAACAAATCAATTATTTTTTTTTAAGAATAAAATATTAAGTTTTGATTTGATAATTTAAAATGTTATTAACAGTTGAAATTGATTTAAATAACTAATAACCAGTATGATGTTTTCATTTATTTCAATCGTACTGAAATTGTATCTTCAGTACATTATATTAGATTTTGATAAATGACAATTATTAGATTCCCTATGCACTTTATAAAAATATTTAATTGTTATTATATTGATAAGCATCAATAAAAAAACAACTTAAATTATATTATTGTATATTCTGAGTATTTTTCAAGAATTGTAATAAACAAAAATGGACTGTTACTCAATATATTTTCCAATTATACTATACATATCTATTTCTAGTTCTTTATAGATGATAATACCATAAACTGAATATCAATAAACCTATTTTAATTTTCCTTCTGATCTAAAAATTATGCATACTTATATATTTGAGTCATAAAATATATTTTTCCTCGATTGATTCCTATACGTGCCCGCCACTATTTTATCACAAGTTATCCAAAGAAAATGTGAGAGTTATTGTTCTAATTAATTATTTAACTTCAAATTTAAAATTTAAATTAGTTCCGTGATATATTTTAATAAATGTTTTATCATAAATAAATACAAATAATTAAATTATAAGGTTTTAACTACTACTCGTTTTCTATATACAAATACAAAATCAGTAAAGTAATATTTTATAATCAAATTCCTATGTTATTGGTAATACAACACATCTTGTCAATTTCTTAAAAATTAATGAAAAAATGCAGTATCAATTTCAAAGCAAGAATTAATTATTATTAGCATAATATATTTACTAATTTCAATATAAATTTATAAATAATCAACTTTTATTGAATTCGATTTATTGAGGATAAAAAAGCATGTTTTTGTATAATTATTGAATATATATGTATGTAAATAGAGTTGTGAATAAATCATTCCAAACAAAAAAAAATCCACCTAAACAGGCGTGAATAAATTAGAAAACAAAAAGATCATAAATCATGTAAGTCCATTGACTAAAAACAATAATATTTTGTTGAATGCGGAAAAAGGTACCTATAACATATAACAATAGACATATTCGTATTTACTATTTATTTACACATATCGAGTAACTACTCGATTTCGCAATATCTTCGAAATAGTTTACCTGGGTTTAGTAAGGTAACCAGCCTCGGCCTTTTAGATGGTAACAGGAGAACTGTAGACTTAATATCATTGTTTTATAGGAATAACTCACATAGAAACAATTTACAATGAGAAAGACACCAGGTTTGAATAATTAATATTTATTGGTAAGCGCATATACATATTTTATTTACTTATCGAGAAAAGCCATTGAGCATAAAAACTCGATCAGCGAGAGAAAAATATAATTCATAATAAAATAATACGACGTATAAAAAAAAGTAACTAAATAGTGGATATACAAAAAAAAATAATCAAAAGAAAAAAAAATGTTGATGATGTACTGGCAAAAGTACCTATATATCTTCTACATACGTTATAAATTAACGCATTAATATTATATTATCCAGACACACATTTGTGCTTCATTCATGTGGGTCTGGCATCAGGATATCCTCCCACCAGGAGATATTTCAGGTCTTCTACTCCATCCTGGGTTGGTAGACACGTTCCCAAAATAAATAATAAAAATGAAAATAATAATAACTAATAGAGAAAGGAATGGCAGTTAGCAACTAGATCAAAAAGACATAAATAATATTATATAATGTAAATTCAAAAACATCTAGAATTAACATCAATAAGTTAATAACGTACAAAATTAATTTACATCAAAATAATTTGTATTTTTTTTAATATTATTATCTAATATGTATATATCTATGTTAACGTAAATGCCCGATCACTAGGTAAACCTAGGTTTTACTAGTTAATGCTAGGTTTTACTGTTTGTACTCAGTAAATGCTGAAATTCTAAATTTTATTCGAGCTTTTATTAAACCCATTGTGTACATCTTAGGATATACAAATTGACTTAGTAAAAGCTGATCAATACACGACATATAACATTTAAGCTGCGTAAAAATTATAATTATATATTATTAAAACAAATCACCGACTGATATTTAAATTCTTTACACAAAATAAAAATCATTTAAAACAGAAACATTATTTATTCTTCATAAAAATTAAGTAAAATTCAGTAAAATTGATGGATAGTTAGAAATAATTATTTAAATTTTTTTATTTATTTGCACATGTTGTACTATTTTTGTAGATCTCAATATCGATTTTTTTTCCTTGGTTATGATCAATATCTATGTCCTCATTGATTTTTCAGTAGTATTCGTCTCCTCATTCTTATTAGAAATTGTAATTTTAGAGTCTTCAAGGACAGATATAAGGTCATCTTCATTAATGAGTTTTGTTATCACATTTTTCGGTATACTCAAAGTAGCAAGTCCCATTTTCATTGTACACACAAACATTGCCTCATAGGGTGATCGTTTTATACCTAATTCAAAAAATAGTTATAATTTATAGCTATTTTATTATATTATACTTTATTTTAAAATTTATATTACAATTGTAGGATTATTTTAATCCAAATAATAATTATTCAATGTTATATTATACATGAGTGTACCACGAAAATCTGTGTTTGTTCGGTTGTATATTTTTAAGTTTTTTTTTTTGTTTTTATAATAATTACTAAATACTACTTAACCTAAAAATGTATGATATGATTAAATTGATAAAAATACCTTTTAAATATACAACAGAAAAAAAGTTAATAATAATTATAACTAATCTGAATGAAATGCTGAATTTTTCATTGCTTGAACAAATCGTAAAGATTTAAACCATTTTGCATTGTCATTAGTTTCCATCTAAGTTGCTATCATACTTTCGATGTCTTGATTAGCTCGTTCAACCTATCCTTGAGATTGGCTGTGACGAGCTTTGCCATGAACTATTTTAACTTGAGGCCACATTTCACATACACTGGTAACAATTTTATTTACAAATTCTCGCCCGTTATCAGAGTGTAGTATACTAGGAGCTCCAAAGAGAGTGAATATATCTAGAAGTTGATATGCAATTTCTTCTGCACGTTTACACCGTAAAGACCGTATAATCACAAATTTTGTCAGGTGATCTTGATACACCATAATATATTTAAAACCATTCTCTGAGTTTGATAGCATATCAATTAAATCAATTTGACATCGAGAATTCATTTCATTGTGCAATATCGGTTTAACAACGAGTCCTTTTTTTAAGTATACTATGCTTTTTCTGGCATATTTCACACATTTTCAAGTACACATTTATAGCTTCCACATTAATATTTTTTAATTTTTTTTTTAAAGCATATGATTTATCCGATCCCTACCACCATGTCCTATTTTAATATGAGCTGCGTGTATATTATCAAAAAGTTCGTCATTACATATGTAGTATCGAATATCTTCAGATCCACTTTCCACTGGAAAAATAAGTTTGTCTTCATTCCCTATACAAAGAACATCAAAACGTTTTAATCTCCGATAGTGAATTGATTTTTTGACAGCGATTCTTTTTGCGTTCTTCACTTTTTGTAAATACGTATTGTACATTTCACGTGTTAAATAAAAAGTATAACTAGAATCTTTTTTTTTTTTTAATTATTGGATTTGAAACTTCATAAAACGTTTCTATATTAGCCATATTTAAGTCAAATTAACAACGAAAATAAATATAATTAAAAATTACATTAATTAAACACAATTCAATATAAATATTACACGCACAAGGCACAACACAAATTACACTGTTCTACAAATGGATCCGTCTATCACGTAAAATCCAAACAGACTGAACATGTACCTAATAAAACCATATCTAAGCGATAACGTATCCGTTAGTAAATTATTAGATAATTATTAATATCTACACATTGCAGTCGTAAATTTATCTTCGCAAAATAATTGTTATTAATCGTTGCGAGCAAAAATATTTGAGGAGTGATTTTCAGAAAAAATGTACAACTTAAGATGCATTTTTAATAATTATAATAATATATAATTATAATTTGTACGCAGCTTAAATGTAATTTGTCGTGTATTGATCAGCTTTTACTAAGTCAATTTGTATATCCTAGGATGTAAACAACATGCTTAGTAAAAGCCCGAATAAAATTTAGAATTTCAGCATTTACTGAGTATAAACAGTAAAACCTAGCATTAACTAGTAAAACCTAGGTTTACCTAGTGATCAGGAATTTACGGTAACATATATATATATATAATTATCCTGTCACAGTAGGGTATTTAGGGTGGTTCACCCTAAACGTATATGTTGTATACCTGTAGGAAGATTCATTGGCTTTATATTCATGGCAACTTTAAATTGTAAATATCACACATTTTTAATGTAGAACAATATCAGCCAGACGCAAAGGGGCCAATTTTGGCTTTCGAATAAATACAGCTACAAATATGAGAAATAAATGAGAGCAAAAAATAGACGAACTAATCAAATCCGATAATACGAATGTATGTGTGCGATTGCGTGTAACGCAATTACAATAGGCACGAGCTGAACGCAATGAACAACGATGATTGGAACAAAGACATATCAATCGTCGAAGAAATATCGATAGTGATAGGCAATTATTTACAATCAACGCAGATATTGACATTGACATTGACAATCTTTGAGTAATACCATATTCGCCTTTGTAGGGCAAAACATTCAATGCTCATATTAATGTTGAGTTCTAAAAGTAAACATGCGTGTTCATATGTTTCAAGATGTCATCCACTGACACATTCATAAAACAATTGCTAGATATCGGCAATGAAAAAGTTACTAAGATGAAAGTACTGGATGCATAACATTGCTGACTGATTGCTTCAAAATCTTTGATTCACAAAATGCTCTCATCGAATTTATACACATACAATACACAAACCATGAGTGACTGGATTGTTCTTTAAGGTTAGAATTAATGCTAACTCCATTCTAACATACTTACAATAAGTTAGGTAGTTATTTTTTATACTACAATATTTATACTAGAAATACTTTAAATATATGGCAAAATAAACTATGCTAGGTCAGCTAGTAATTGTATAATATGAAAGTTGATTTAATTACACAATTCTTTTGTCTAAATAACAAGTGTGCAATACATTTTAATTTTATAAAATTATTTTTACATGTAATTAAAATTAATTTGTATTATTTTATAGTCATAACGTATCATATTATCAAAATTATTAAACATAATAGATTTATTCAAATTTCTGTATTTAAATTTTTAATCATGTAGCTTTTTTTATATGATTATACATTAAGCAACTTCAAATGTATTTTCGTAATTGAATAAAAACCAATAATGAATATAGAATCCTACTAAGTAGTAAAGATATTTTAAAAGTAATGTAAAGCGATCTAAAATGTACAATATTTCAAAAATGATAACTGAATAATTAAAATATATCGGAAAAATATCCAGTATAATGAACTTTTATTTAAAATCAGTTTTCTTTATGTATACTATAATTATTAAAATGAGAACTTTCATGGTAAAGTAAAAAATTGTTTGTTCAAAAAGCGTAATTATTGAGAACCACTATTTATAAAATAAATTAGATTCACATTATACAATTTAAGGACCGTACTTAAAAATATTTCATGAATATTTTTAATAATTACAATTACAAAACTTGAATTTAATTTCTATTTTGATTTACGATTTTTTCTATTTTTTATTTTAAAAAACATTTGATTTTTACAAATATTACCAATTAAACTGATTGCAATTTTAAGATCATCAATATTTTTCCACATAAATAAATATTTGACCATTCAGATTTCTCATTGACACTCTAAATCATCTGTTATCAGCATTCATAACTCCTATTGCTCTCTTGGTGTTAGAATATGCCATTAGGGTATTATTGATTCACTATTCGAGTACAATACAAAGAACATTATTATTATTATATAATACATACCATTAGCCATAATATGTTATTTCCTGACTTGTAATGCATTCATACATGTATAATGAATATGCAATTAGTATGACATATATTGCGAAACAATCAATAAGTATTACCATAATACACTTATGAAATGTTTAAAATATTCTAAATTAAATATTGGGAATAATTTTATAAAAAATATTTTATTTATAATTTCATCCAATTTAATCAGTAATAATATATTGTAATATAACTTGAATAAAAAACAATTCTCAGATAGTATTTTATTCTTAAAGGCTTATTAGTTGTACTCAACCTGTATATGAACAAGCATTATAGATACACGAAGTCTTGTTATTGCAACAAATTAAAATTTATTGACTTTTTATACCATTATAGGAACAAACATAATAATTAGGAAACGGAAATCTATAGGGATAAAGTCAAGAATACTTTTATGACAAGACGATGCTCCAAAAAAAACTCGAGGCAACTTATCGATTCATTAAAATTTTTATCTCTACTCTAGTTGTCTCTTTTGAGTTTGAACAAAAAGATCAATGAACGTTTTAAATTATTATTAATTTTATTATTAGTTTATACTACTAAAGCTCGTGTTAGTTATGGATTTAAAAAAATATAAATATTTACCTATATTCAACTTTGTTATTTTGATCATATCAGTTTTTTATACAACTAACATCCTAACAGTTTAAACTAATAAGAAAACAATTTATTTAAAAAACTTGTTAATTGACTATTTTTCCTAAAACAAATTTGAAAATTTTCATTTTATTTTGTACTTTAATTTTGAAGACTTAAAATACATAGTTTATTATACTACAAAGTATTATTCCTCAACAATTAAGGTTACATTTATTTTATGAACAATAAACAATAAATTATTAAATAATTGTTTTAGCCTAAAATATTCAAATAATAAGTACACTCTACCTAAAGAAAACAAATTCACTAATTTATAAAAAAAGACTAAATTTTTTTTATTAATTATTTATTTATAGCTTGATTAGCTACCGATTTTTTTCTTACTAGCATGGTGGAAATTAATTTATCACACATATCTAATGATACCTAAATTATCATTAGATAAATAATCATTAATGCTTAAATTTTAAGCATTAAAATAATGATATTGTTTACCGTTTAACCGTTATAGATTACATCACATATCAATTTTTAAACAGACATAAATATTGTGAAACATTATTTAAATTACACTGTAATTTTTTTTTTTGTATTTAAATAAATTATAAATATATATACTATGCGTTATACTGCCACATTGCTTATATTTAATGTATAGTTTAAATATATGTGTTGTAAAACAACGTAATAAATCTTAACCAGCGACAAATTACTTCAAATTATTTGGGTAATCACACAGTTGTATAAATAAAGCACAGCAATTGAAAGAACAAACACTATTTCTTTTACTATTTTTCATGTGGTTCATCAAAAGAACACACAACTTACCTTATGGATAGCAAATCAACTTTGAAAACAAAACACAACGATCAAATTATGGTCAAACAAGAAAACACTCAAAGGCGTTCAATCATAATAGTATACGAAACGTGCACCACTGATAGTGATTGTAATGTAATTTTATTTTCATTTTACGCGTAACACTGTGCTGTGGCTACAAATATTTTTCTTTATTCCATACTCTCCATAGCGTGTGTTCCTTTTCCCACGATTTTCTCGACTTAAGTAACGGTGACTTTCAATTAATCATATATTACAAATTAGCTAGTAGTTTTAAATGTTCATATGTCAAATATATATATATATTATTATACACCATAAAGGAAATTTAGTAATAAATAGGTCTTCTGGTGGTAGGAAACCAAATTTTTATGTGTCTATAAGTATTATTAAAAGTATGTATTTCAAATGATTGTTCATTCGTTTGAGATTTACCTGAGTCAAAATATTATAGACGATATATACAAAATTAATTGACAAGAAAACTTCAAAAATTACCAATCTGAAATGTAACTTATATATTATAGTTTTCAACGAACAATAGGTATACTCGTAAAAAAATATTGGGTTGTCTACTTTACTAAAAAAAAAGTATTGATAGATAATTACTGAAAATAAAATACAATAATTAGGGCTAGGATTTTAAAGCAAATCATTTTTTTTATACATAAATTTGTTTCACGTCATTCTAATTCCAAATACAAAAAAGTATTTTTGTTTTTTTTTTTTTGTGTAAATGCTCTTTTTGCTTTTTTTATTACTTTTTTCAGTTATTCCACCAGTGGAATTATTATATATTTATTATATTATAGTAATTAATTAGAAATGTGAAAAACCAGAATATGGACAAAATTGTTATATTGAATAAACATTATTTTCATTATCAGCTTAATTATTAAATAAATTAAACATATAAATTATCGATTCACAGACAGATTGCTGACAAAATGTATTAATATTGTCATAGATGTAAAAAATAATTAAAATGAAGCTAATGGAGATATTGCAACTGAAATTTCGGATAAACTTAATGATAGTCTTTAAACCCCAAAGGCTGGAAACAATAACTAGACATTAATAATATACTGAGCGGCGTTTCATCAACCGAAATTTATTATCATGAGTTTGACTTAAACGAAACCTCTTGCATGAAGTATGCACCGATAACTTCAGTGGATGTAGAGCGTTTGTTTTCTATGCATAAAAATATTCTATCAGACAATAGAATCAATTTCACTACTGAAAATCTTACAAAATACATGGTAGTTAATTCTTTATTGAATTTAAATTAATTTTTTAATTTTTTTAGTGAGTTTTAAAACTAATTATATTAATTTTTGATCATGTTTTTTATTTTTTTTGTTTTTCTTAAAAATAAACGTACTTCAATTTTGTTTTTATCAAACAATTTTGTCATATTTTTGTTATTTATTATGCTTTAAAATCAAAGCCCTAATAATGAAGAAAAAATATAATAGCTAAGAAAATTTATCCTTTTTACAAACATTTATTTAAATCTTAATCTGTTCAAGAATTGTTTATTTTATTGTTCTCAGAACAAAAACAAACTAAAATTCATAACGTTTCTATTGCATGATAGCATGCATATTTATGTATAATTATCGTTATTTCGATAATTGATTTTATAGTTAAACACGTAATAATAATATGGCAAATGTTTGTATAGTTTAAATTTGTGTATTTCAGAGCTTTTTTATAACTAAATAACTTAATATATTATTATAATAACTATGTAATTTACATTGGTTCATTTGAGGTTTGAGTGTCAAAAAATAAAAATACATTTACATATGACCCTTTTATTGATTAATACAACGCAATTTTAACTATTTGTGCAACAAAAAAATTACACAAATATTATTTGATTTTACTATGGCATTTTATCAAATTGTGGAATACTGCTTTGCGTTCAAATTCTATTATTAACTCATTTATTCGAGACTCTTCAACGTTTATCTTAATATTATTATTTATAACTTATATTATCCGAGACCAACACAAGTAATATTACGACCTTCTATTTTTCCGGTAGTAATAAAAAACTTTAAAATCGAATAACTGTTCACTGCACTGCGACATCTCAACGGTACATTGAAAAATTATAGATGTATAAGCATTATATATAAGTGGATATCTAAGTGGTATTAAACTAATAATGATAAAATGTGAATAAATATTGGGACCTTTTCCGTTAATTCACTACAACTATTTTTTTATTTTTTTATTTTTTTTTTTGTTATTTTTCAAACCATATCTACGTTATTACGAGTTATAAAATGATAAAATTGTGAATTATCATTTAATTACAATACCTATAATACCTTGCATTTGTGGTCTAGATATGTGATTTACTCGTGCAACGAGGATTTAGGTTAACATACAAAGCATAATCCTATTTGCAACAGTATCAAGGTTTATACAAAAACTAGGTTAGGCTTAAACTATAATTCCCTTTAGGGCAAAGCCCCATCCCCCCGAAAAGTGCCATACAGTAGCACTCGAGTTGGTTAGTGGAGCGGGCAAGCGTAACAAACAAAGTCTTAACATTTTTAAAATTAAAGTTCCGAATTTTCGAGAAAAAAATTGCAAACAATTTTCGTTATGATAAGAGATGAAAACCAGATTCCTTCTACTTCAGGTTAAGGCTCGGTACACACGTGCGTTATTTTGACGTGCGGCACCGCTGCGTCATCGTAATTGCGAGACGTTATATGTATATTCAATTGACCGATACATACACGTCTCCGTCACCATACGTTATCGTACGAGCTCGTACAAGAAAAAAATTACTCCGATAACGCAACGTCAAAATATCGTAAATGCGGCGTCTCATTACATAGCGATTTATTGATTGATACACACGCGTGTGTTTTTATTGTAATTAATGGCTTTGAACACACAATTTTAAATTTTTTACATGGAACTTTTTATTGAGGAAATAAAGAAGTACCTACCCTGAAGTTTGGAACTTTATTTGTGAGTCATATCATGACAGACTAATAGAACGATTGGCTTGGATTAATATTTACCATGAATTTTGCGAGGGATTTTATGAGAAAGAAGATGCAATAAATAATGAAATAAATAAGAGAACATATTTAACTAAAAGAGATGTACCCAGTAACGCTTGTTTTTTTTTTTTTTTTTTTTGACAAATAGTTTTTATAAAATAAATATGCAAAAAAACTACCAGTTTTCAGTTGTACACTTCCATAATCAGTAGTTACTTCGCGTAATGTACCGAAACAATTGTCGTAGTTCAAATGTTGGTGTTCAAACGGTGCCGCGCGTCAAAATGACGCACGTGTATATATTACAATTACGATGACACAACGGTGCCGCAAGTCAAAATAACGCATGTGTGTACCAATCCTAATAATCATAAACTATTAGACTATAAGTTTAATTTAATTTAGATTAGATAAGATAAGATAAGAAACCATTTTTAGAGTAATAGAACATTTATTGAGCGGTAGTGAATTAACAAAAAAGATCCAAATATTATACTTGAATTAAAATTGTATGAAAATAAAAACCCCAATATAGATTACCAAATATTAAAAATGATAATCTCTTTTACATAAAATACTAAATTTTTATTTTCCATTTAAAATTTTCTATATATTATCATACAAAAAAAATACTTCATATATTGATTCTGGACATCAGTCTTTAAGAATCACTATAATTTAAAGTTAACCTAGTTTTTCTTCGTTTTTTTTACAAAAAATATTCGATAAGTATATATTATATTTTATAATTGAGTTTTATTTTAAACTCATTAGTCAAATTTAAAATGTACAAGCTTTTCATTTGTACTGCAAGTTTTAATTCTTCCGTTTTGATATTAAAATATTATAAATGAGATGATTTTATCACAATTTATTCAAAACAATAAGAGTTCTTAATTAAATTATTAATTAAGTTTATCATTTTAGTTAATAATTTAAAAAAAAATTTTATTTTGTTTTCGATATTTTCTTCATCTTATATATGTGACAATTTTAAATTTTAAAGTAGTGTTTTTATAAAGTAGAATAATTTTTAATAGTTAGTTAAGTGTTCTCAACAACTTTAAATATAAATTACTTTACTTATCTAGTACGTATTTAGACGTAGTAGCATCGTATTTCATTTAGTTTTAATTAGTTTCCGATAGCATAATATTATAAACGTTACAACGAACAGAAACTAATAATGAATATCACTTAGAATTAGTCAAATTTCATTAGGCACACCAAAGTTTCTGCATATTTCCATAATGGGTAATAAGACTATCAAATTCTGACTAAACAAAATCGTTATTAAAACAATATACACCAAAGACTAATCACTAATATAAATAAAAACACAACAGTCCTAAAACCAAAAGCAAACCCACTAAGTAACGGTACACCGTGATACACCATAAAACGGACCTTTTCAGGACCACCAATCACAGCTCAGCATGACCGCACAAACAACTGAGACAACTTCGCACTCACATTATGGATCCCCAAGTTGTCCCACACCTCTGATAATATAGGCTACGTGTAGAGGAGACTGACATGCGTTAAACGATACCACCCCACACATACAGCCCTAAAACTGTACGAGTAACACCACCTCCCGTACCGAACACGAACACAACTGTTCACAGCGGCAACACACGGTTTACTAGCAAGTACGAGAACCACTATATACATCGGGCGTTTTTCATGGCTCATTACTCAGTCTTCCATCAACTTTTCAAACCTTCAAATATTAACAGAAGCCTGAAAGAATGAAGACCCGAAGAACCGACGATCTGCAAGCCACTACGACTACAGCAGCCAATAGTCCACGACGACCAACGGAACAGCCAGAACGACGATAACCGATCGTGATTCGACCCAAGCTCGAATCTCCTAAGTCCGCCGTCATACAGCCAACGCCGTTCGCCATCGACAGCGACAGATGTCGCCGCACACGGTACCAGGGTCCCAGCGTTTGACGCGTTCCATCGGTCGACACAAAAAAGCGACTCCGTTGGTCAGTAACCCCGACACTATCACTCTGTTCCCCTCTCTGGCCATTTGATTAAGTTGTGTCAAAACCCGGGTCCAGTATATCGCAGTAGCCGCTTCCTGCGAGTCACGCGCGTGGTATACTGATCACGTACCTAAGGCGGTTATAAATGCCCATACCCCACGTTCACTCCTATTTTGTATTTAGGACCTGGCAACTGCTGGTCGCTCCGAGCTCATAGCGACGGTCTCCTTAGACCGGCCGTCACACCCGTGACTCTCGCTGCCCCAATTGTATGTATATATAAATTATTTCTATATAAAATATAAGAAAATACAACCGTAACGAAACGTGTTAATATCTTGGACACTGGTCCGCAGTGACCGCATTGTCTCAACTCCCAACCAAACCTTCTCTACAACCCACTCCTACTCTAAATATTTCAGAAAACATGCTAAATCTATTTACGCTCTCCAATAGTACACTCTCTAACCAGTCATAAGAACAAATTACATAAAAATGGTTCACCGAAGTTAATGCAAATTTTCCCGCTTTAAAAAAATATTAAGCAATCATAATCAACATAGTTGACAGTATTTTCCTAATCATGTGTATAAAAATATCAAATGCATTAACCCAACTATCAAATAATATATTTGCTTCAAAAATAATAAGTTACTGTTTTTGTGTGTACTCTTTTAGTTATGGTCAAATATATCATCAATCAAAATCCCGTAATCAATACACATAAGTTACTAAAATGTAGGCTATAAATCCAAAAAAATGTATGATTTTCTTAAATATCTCTTTCTTTATCCTCCATTCTCATATCACAAATGCTCACCAATTCTAAGATCATTACCACTTATCCGGATTTATCTCTCAGAGCCTTCGGCTTTACGCCTGATGACTAACCAAACATAATTAGTTATAAAAGACAAATTCTTATCAACAATGAGGATCTAAGTACGAGTGCACTACCAAAGTCACTTCTTATACTTTTCGAGTACACAAATTATTTTTAACGGACAATACACATAAATGTTATTTTTTCAAAAAAAACAGGACACACATCATCTCATTGCAAAAATATACCAATAATTTCCATCTTCTATAGAATAACAAAACGATATTACAAAATCACTCAACATCAACAATCAATAAGCAAGGATCTCAAAGAAAATGACATTTATCAAATCGTATTTCTTCACTTTCCTAATATTTACAGAATAATTATCAATAATTCGTCCGTTCTCAACAACGGCTAAATTTTTGTCCTAATCTTATCTTTAAAAATTAACTGTCTTTCCTATAAATCTAATTTCTTTGATCCATAAAAATCAGTTTCAGTCATCGAAGAAAATATAAATTCACTCAATGTCCAATTATAGTATCTAGTAAGATAGACTCAACCCGATTGAGAAATTCTTCGTTAAGTCTGATAATCGATCAGTTAACTACCGTCAATTCAAATAAATGTATACAAATTTCACCATTGACTCTATAAATAATCACTGGTTGATCATAGAAGTTAACTCAGACGATCCCACCATAATCAATTTAATCAAAAACACTACACCTAGTATTTATTATACCACAAGAAAAGTCTGAATCACCAAACTAGCAAGTATTTTATTTGAATCTCTCCCTGATAAATAATAGACTCTATAAATGACAAATATAATCTTCCATCATAACTAATACTATAAAATAAAATATTAACAGATTTTTTAAGATTCTAAAAATTTAAACCGAACCTTCCATGACTTTAACTCATATATATTTCTTTATCAGGTTTATATAAAGCAAATTATCGTTAATTTTACAGCAATTAAGTTTGAAATCTTAAACAAATCTCCTAAATAGTATGTTAAAAAAAGTTATGCAAATTTCTTAATTTTTCTCCTTCCTACCTAACCATTCAATGTATGTTATAAATAAATTGTACTTTTTTCAAATAACTTTTCAATTGGTTTATTAAGGTTTTACACATTCAATTTTCTACATTAGTATAAATCATGACTTCATAATTTTAAAATAACAATTTTTTGTAACAAAATATTATTTTACCCTATCACAAGTATGTATCTATTTTGCCTATACATTCCGCCGTATTATATGTTTTAATATTTCATGTAATTTAAATAATAAAAAATATATTTATTTTAACTATTTAAAAACTAAAAATAAATTTGTTCTAAATTCTAAATAAATGAAAGAATGTATTCGTTTCACAATGGTATGTGTTTTTTTTAAAACGTTTTCATTTTTTTTTTTTCTTAATACACAATTTCGATCAGAAAACAGCTCCTATCATTACAATCTTAGAAGTAAAATACTAGGAGTTTAATTGATATTATAAGAAATAATTTTTTGAAAATCTGAACATGTTTCCTAATAATTCAAATAATAAAAGAAAATTATAAAAAAAAAACCATAATGTTTATACTAAAGAAAAATTGGAATAAAATCTACCAAAAAAATATAATAATCTACTCAAAAAATAATATTCTTAGTGATTTTAAATTCTTACTGAACACTTACTATATCATTATTTTCTATGATTAAAATAATGTTCAATAATTTCAATTTTATATGAACCATTTATAGATATTTTATAATTTTATTTTATATTAATTTAATTAAGTTTAAATTTTAAATTTTTAACATAGAATGTCAAATAAATAATTTTGGTTCAAAAGTCTTAGAAATATAATAAAAATATCTTCATATATATCTATAACTGATTAATACAAACAAAAAATTTAGTAAAATTTTATATAATTTTTTTCTAAGCATTTGAATATTCAGGAAATAACGACAAAAACCATGAAAATTCATAAAATATTTGTAGTTTAAAATTAATAAAACTTCTAATTATAGCACTAAGAACTTAAAAATTTGATGTAAAATTTATTTGAATTTTCATTACAGTGATTATAAAAAAACTTAATAAAGTTTTAAAAACGTTAGCATTTTAATTTTCTTTTCCGTTCGTGTACACAATTTCAACCATAAGAATAATAATTGCCAAAAACTGACAATAGATAAAAAAATCCATCAAAATTTACAACTTTAATCCACCTGCCTTTTTTATTCAGAATATTTATAATTAAATTAATGGTAAATTAAATTCAAGTTCAAAAGACCAATAGACCATATTATTCAGTCATTCCTGTACCTCATCTAACTTAAACTAAGACTGGCATTTTTTTATTTTTAACTAACCTTACATAAATAAATATAAATTCTTATGCATTTTGAATTGTTTAAATGAATATGAATTAATAATTTATTTATAATTTTACTCTAATTTTTTTTTTTTTTTTTTGACTTCATCAAAAATAAAAAACAATTTATTTTACTTCTATAAAAATATTTTCCCGTGTATGATTACACTCCTCATGTTATTTATATTCATCAATTTGCTATTATATTCCAAATGTATTCACTGTCATAGTACAGAGTAGCATGTATTTAGATTATTTAAATAAAAATAAAATCTTTACAAAAATGACCGCATGATAGAATATTTTCTTTCCAACATTTTCTGGCTGTCAACAAATACTTCTTGGTTCAAATTATTAAAAACTATTGCGTTTGATCAGACCTTTAGTTAAATTTGATGAACTGATTATTCTTATTTCTTATAGTTTACTTACAAATATAACAACGAAATTGGAATAAAAAATTTGTAGAATTATTATTATTTCATATTTCTAATAGTTTTGATTTAATGTCATTCAAATCATTAAAATTATTCAATATCGAATGGTTTTTTTATTTTATTTATAAATACTTATAGTGATAATATAAAATACAAATTATTACACTTTTTATACTATTTTACATTGTAAAAAATAATTTTAGCTAGAGTTAATTTTCAATTATAGCTTATTTATTAATTTTAAGTTTCTTTTACTTTTGTCAAAAATATTAAGGTAATGCGAAAATGTAGTGTATTCAAACCCGATTTATTTAAAATTTTGTTTGTGACGCATGTTTACATATGTTAATATGTGAAAACATATTAACGATCTAATATAACATAACAATATTGTAACAATTCTAGAAATGATTAGTATTTGTACTTTAACCAAGTACGTATTTTCACGTATTTTAAAGTAGTTTCTTAAACAAAAATAATCTGCAAACTCATACGCGAAATTCGACGAATTCATTTTAGGATGAAGTAAACTGTAATATCATTAATGCGCTATTTTATCCATTCTTTGTTCACATTTTGTTCACGTTTAGTATAACTTTTCTAGACAATTCAATTAAATTCAAGATTGTTTTTTGCGGAAGTTCTATAAAAAAATTCAATGAAAATTAAATTAAATTGAATTATTATGTAAAGTAAAAGAAAGTTTAGCCCACATTTTTAGATTGCTCTAATTTTATATTAAACATATTACTTTGTTGTCTTAACAAATATTTATATATATTAATACATTAATTTTACATAAATTTAATACATAACTAACAACAATCGTTATGTAAATTGTATCACTACCGAAGCCATTAAAAATATATTCATGAGACCTGACATTATCTTTTATATCTTATTGTTTATTATTCTATAGTAGGAATAAAACAAAGAAATAAAAGAAATCCTAACCCCAAAAATCCTTCTAAAGCACTTTTTACATTTTTAGACCCAATATAAAATATTTTCACTAAAAGTTATAACTTTGAGAAAGTTTGAACTTGATCAGTCAAGAAACTTAAAAAATCATAGACAACAAAAATACTTTAAAAAATGTTCAAGTATTCTTTTAAAAAAAATAAAAAAACATATTATAAATATAAGAGATATATCATCGGTTGAAATATAATTATTTGTAATCGTTTGATTTCTTTATTCGATGTCTTCAATTATATATAAAAATCAAAAACATTTTTATTTATTTATTACTAAATAAAACAAATTTTAATATTTATATGTGTATAATAAATCGCAAAAAAATCTATGGTGAAAAAAAAACGAAGTTCTATTCCACCTGCCAAAGAAGTCAGTCTATCAAAATAATAAAAAGCTACATAATGGCTAAGTTATTTAGTCCAGAGTTTCTCAACCAGGGGGTCGTGAACACCTTGACTTGGGGTCGCGTAGGTTAAAAATAATAAAAGGCTGATTTATAAAATGTAAATTCAAATCAAATTTTTACCGAAGATAAATGGAGGGGGGCTCGCGAAGTGATTAACCATATTTTATACATATTTTGAGTGTCGCGACACTAAAAAGGTTGAGAAACGATGATTTAGTCTATAATCTCATTACATCCCTTCTACCTTCATGAGCAACATGGCTCTTTTATTTTTTTTGCTAAACACTTAACTAATTTTTAAATAAGATATAATAAAAAATTGACCTGCAAAATATATCATTATTTTGATAGTCATGGTATAGAACTTATTTCTTTTCTTCCTATTTCTTATCTCTCTGATTCTTTATACTGACATATAAACCTAAATATTATTTACATACATACAGATATTACATAGGTGATGGTTAGAAAGATCTAAACTCGAAACTGACAACCGAAATATCCTTCACGGCAAAGATATACACAGATCAAGAAAGAGCTTCATAAAATGCACAAATATATTAACAAAAACCCCTGAGCAAGCCCGAATGGATTGCTGGAAATTAAGCATAGGCCAAATTGAAGACAATCAAATCTCACCAGTAGAACACCTTCCTGCAGGACATACCCTCGATTGGCCAGCATGGAGAACACTAAACAGACTACGAACGAGAGTAGGAAGATCAAAAGACAATCTAAAGTGTACCTGTGGAGACGAATATACCATGAGATACCTTTTGATCTGCCCAAACTGCTCTACAAATCGCACTACTATGGATCACAAAACAGTGACAAAGGATGCAACAAAAATAGTGAAACACCGGAAAGAGAAAATTTAATAATTAGTAACTTTATTTGATGTGATTTATTTTAACTCATGTTTATGTTATTTTATATTTATATTTTATATTATATTTATATTTATTTAATCAGTTGATAATCTAAACTCTTGTTTATATTTACATTTATATATTTTATGTTTATATGTTTATATGCTTAAAATTGTTTGTAAAAAAATACCTATAATTGTATAAATACGGTTGTTCAATATAATAATAAGTGATGTGAAAGCGTCTTAAATTAGAAAAAAAATGAATAGGTTCAGGTCGAAATTATAGAAACTAAATAACTTGATTTTAAAGTAGATAGCTTGGATTTTGATTTTATTTAACAGTCAAATATTTTTAATTTCATATTATTAAGCAAAATATTTTTTTTACAATCTATTGTAAATAAATTGTTAAAATAAAACTCAAAACTAATTATATGTATTTTAAGTTGAGATAGTTGTACTAACTAAACTATCTATATATAGTATAAAAATTTAATATATTGTGTTAATTTAAACATCAAATACAAATAAATTATTAAAAATAATTTTAATATTCAGTACGTTACTACAGTAGTTCCCACTCGTATGGAATGGGACGAATGTATCTTGATTAGTGATCTGCCGATTTATAAAATTATTAACCACAGCCAAAAAAAAAAAAAAAAATACACAGACTAAAATCTCGTAAACCTTCCTGGTAATTAACCCAAAATCTACGATCGGACGGCTTCAACCCAAATTCCAAGTAGATAAATTAATGGAAAGACGAAAACCTAGAACACACTGAACCTCATTAAAAATCCAACAACCAGACAATCAGAGTTTTCTTATAACGCAAAGAATGGGACAAACTAACTAGAATAAGAACAAGGCATGGGGAAACTGGACAAATGTTATATAAATGGGGTCTCAAACTTACATCAGAGTGTGACTGTGAAAGTACGATACAAACAATTGAGTATATTGTTGAAGAATGTCCAAGAAGATTATTCAGCAAAGTCATGAACAACCTACATATGGCCACATCAGAAACAGTTGAGTGGATCTCAAAATTGGACATCCAAATGTAAGACTAAACAATCCCCATCTGCGCCAAACTCTATAAATATAAACTTAAATATGTCTAATAAAACTATTATTATCCTTTGTTATTGTTATTTCATTATTCTATAATTTCATTTGTAACTGATTTATGTTTTATGTTTTTTATATCATATATAGTTACTTATGAGTTGTGATTTGTATTTATACATTAGTCGTTAACGATTTAATGTTTTGTCATATGATAAATAAATAAATAATAATCAGTTTTCATTCTTCAAAGTGTTCAGAAATAATTAATTTTCACGTTTTTTAATTAATAAAATCTTTATAAACAAAAAAAAAGTGACTGTTCTAAATAATTTAAATATAATAAACTAAATAAAATGAATAAAAGCTTTTCTTAAAATATTCAAGATATGAGTGACCGAAAAAATTGTATTATTTACTCGTGAATAAATTGAAATTCTAGCTAAAAGTACACTTAAAAAATTGTACTTGTTCAAATGAAATACTAACTCCATAAAAAAAATAAATAAATAAATAAATTCCAAATATCCATATATGTCTAATTCTAGTCTTCTAGTAATTCTAATTCTTCATCTGAATTATTTCTATGTCAAATGTTCAATGAAATTTCAATAACAATCTAATAACCTTGTCTTACATAAAGAGAAAAAATAATATCATTATACTCTGGAGTATTCCTTTACGTTGCTTAAAATTTATAATATTATAATTTCATTATGATTATATTTATTATTAATATCCCATAATATGATTCAAAGTACTGGCCTTAAGATATTTACGGAAAAAATGTATGTTGACATACTCGTACATAAGAAGTTCATTTAAAATTAACATCATTAATATTAATATAATAATGTATAATAATATAATTATATAAATATTATTGTGAACTATTCCTATTGCATTCTACTAAACTTATTCAAGTTTATAAGTATTTTTAATTCGCTTAAAAGTTATCTGATCAACTTTTATTAATAATGTAGAAAAATCTGCATAATTAACCTATTTACAAATGTATACAATTAATTTATAAGTGGATTTAATATGTGGCTCTATCTAGTATTAAAATATTCGTTAAATATCAAACTTCTTTCACTAGAGGGATGTAATAGATATAAAATATTTAAAATAACACTTAGTTAAAATAATAGTAGGTACTGAATAAATTGAATCAGATTGGAAACTGATAAGAAAATCACGACGTTTATGGCAACTGTGATTTAAATATTTGATGGTTACGGGAAAAACGATATTAGTCAATATTTCTAAACTGTTTAGTATTGCAGTTTAAAATTACAGAACTCAACAACTAAAAGATAAAGCATGAAATAATTTTGATGAAATGAACAAAAAAAAAATGTATTTACTTTTTAAAAGAAATTACAAAAACATAACTATCGAATATTTTTTTTTTTACTATTATCGCCCTTCATGTAGTCTGTCGTATATAAAGGGATCATCATTGTTGACCTAAAATATAGTAGGATAAATTTTAAAGTATTTTACAGTAAATGTATAAATGCACTGGTATGCAATATTTCTTTATTAAGTATAAATACAGCTCCAACTAGAGGAATTTAAATTCATATGTCATTAATTTTAATTAACTGCATTATACATCATATCAATGATCGTTAATGAAATGGATTTTTATTTTTAATATTGGCCTAAAAAATCATATTTAAAAAAATACCAACTTGTTCATTTAAATAATTCGTAAATAAAAAGTTCTTCTAAAAAACCAATAATAATGTTGTTGAAAATAAATATGCCAATTACAGTTATTTTTGTTCTATAATATTACGAATATAATATAATTTAACTGATTAAAACCACTGGAGCAACTAAGTCAATTACCTAATTTTTTTGTTTTTGTACTAAATATAAAAATTTAAAGTGACTAAACATTCTTCATGAAAAAAGTATAATAAAAGAGAACTGTTTATTTTATTCTGACTACAGTTTATGAAATAACAACAATGATTAACTATATATTTGAATGTACAATCTACAATCTACCTTAAATTATAAAAAAAATACAACAATATTTCGTTTAATTATCGATTTCTGTTTATTAGTCAAACGAAAAATTACTTCCAGGAAATGAAAATAATATAAACAAAATAAAATATTTACAAAAGAAATTAATATGAAAAAGTATAAGTAAATAATGTAAATATTATTCTATAAGCTAATGAGCTAGTTGTTAGGGTTTTTAAGACAACAAAAAAAAACTAAATAAATTACATGATTACTAGTTATTTAATACAAAAAAAAAAAAACATTAAAATCATAGTAAACTGTAAATCTAAATAATACAGAAATAAGATAAACATTTTTTTTCTATCTAGGAAAATTATCGAGCCCTTTCGAGATGACGGACTAAAATTTGGGTAGCTAGAGTGTCCATTCTGTTTTAATATATTCTATGATAATAGGATAGATGTATAAAATAATAATTGATCGAAATTTAAACATCAGTTATGTATTCTTATAATTTATAATATATATAAATGTATGAATACATTTTAAAATGTTATTCCTACTTAGATTAACTAATTAGAGTATAGGTTTAGATATTTTTACTTAATTAATAAAATAACAGGATATTTGTGATATTTATAAATCATACTTATACCGTGTAAAAATAACAAAAAGGGCTTAGAATAACTTTTCTATGTTAGGATGAGATTTAGATATAGGTAAATGGTTTTGCTTTTTGGTTTACTAACTAGACAACATATCCTATCAGAAATTTCTTTTAATTGGAGTGATCTGAGGAATCCTTCCAGTTGAGTTCATGCACACAGACATAAAAAAACACACACTATGGTAAAACCAATATATTCTTCGTTTCGTTCAGAACCTAAAATTATCATACGAATAAAAATATATTTTAAGTAAATATATTAATTTAATACCTAATATACATAATATACAATTTTATAAGTATTATTTTTAATATCTTATGTACTCATAAGTATACATATTTTCAGCAAACAGGCTTATATATGAATAAAAGTGAAATTAATTTTCAGAGAAATTCTATAAAAAAAAATGTTAGTATTCCTTCAAATTATAAATATTTACTCTGTTTTTATTTTCAATATACTAACAATAGTAACATTAAATCTTTCTTAATATAACTGATATTTTTAACTTAAAAAGAAAAAAATCTTTATCTAAATTTAAATTATATTGTTTACTCTTAAAGTCTTTACACACAAACATTCAAAATTCAAACAAAAGTCAAAATACTATACATTTAATTACTTTAAAGTGCAAACACGTTCACTAAACTATGATATTAAACTTGAAAATTAAAATTAAATACCTCCTTAACATAGCAGATAGTAAATGTACAGTGAAAATGTGCAATACCAACTTAATTACAACTTAATGGTTCTATAATATAGTTCACATTATCAAGTATATTACATATTTAATGGATTTAGTATTAAATATTCTATCTTATTTTTAGATAGTATATAAATAAAAAGTTTATTTTAAATATTTTGTATTATTTTAAGAATATAATATAATATATACTCAATTTATTTTTATTAACATAAAAGCTTCTAAGTACATTATTGAATAGCATTACATGGAAGTAAAAGATTTTATTCGTTCAAAATTCACTCCTTAATTTAATCTACATCAGATTAAAATCAAATCAACAATCATACTAAGAATCTTATTAATTTGACAAGAAATTACATATCCTTAAATTAATAAAATATTATCAATACAAACCCAATTCTATAATAAATAATTATATGGTTTAATCACTTATTAATTTGTAATATTCACACCTATCGCCTATAGTTATATAGTTCAAATGAATAAAATCCTTCCGATTTTAATCAATTAGAATATTAATAATTTCGCATAACAAATATTTAGTAATTTTAGTCTAAATGACATATTTACATAATAACTAAAATGTTGACAAAGTATACTAAAGCAAAATTTAATGGAATGTAAAATGAACACAAAAATATTTAGCATAACCGGCTACTTCGACACTCCATAGACGTCCTCACACTTAATATTTATAAAATGTCTATATATCTAGTATAAGTTTTAAAATATTTATTTGTATATTCATACAAGTGTAAGTTCAAACTAGGAACGATTACACAATATTACCATACAAAAATCCGAATGTATTGTACTATATTGTCAATTGCCCTTTTTAGTGTTCAACTCCATTTTCCAGTTTTTTTCTACTAATACGTTTTGATGTTATTTACAAAAAACCATTTTCTTTGTAGTATATTAGTTTATTACTAATAAGTTATATGGAAAACTACCACTAGATATTTTCTAGATATATAAACATTTGATCATGCATAATATTATGATAATGGTTTTTCGTTTGAAAAAATTACCAACAATTTAAGCAACAATGTCATTAAACTATAATCATATTATTATTTATTATTATTATTATTTATAAGAATATTATTATTTTTTATATAAATTAAACCTTTTAATATACTATTGTGTAATATTAAATGAAAAAAAACACACCAAACTCGATAAAATTGTTGTGAATCATTTGAATTAAATTAAAACACTTAGACAGATCAATTTAATTAATAATTAAACTAACTAATTATTTCAATTCATTATATTTTTGTGAAATTTCAACGAAATTTTAGCATAATTACTCGCAAATAACATACTATTTTTTAAAAACACACATTTTTGCATCTATATTTCTCAGTGGCTCGATTATGTTTTTATATATTTTTTCAATATCCTTTTCACTGATTACTAATTTACTCAATCAGATTAAAATATGAATCGTATGGAATAAAGCTGTAACCCTTCCAATATAAATTTTTAATATTATAATTGAATATGGTTAATTAAAAATAATCTGACGAGGATCTTGAAAAGGTCAGGTGAAATATATTTGATGTAATGTAGGTAATAATTATTTTCTTATGGCGCCATCATATTACACTGTATTTTTTTTAAAGGGTAAAAATGAATGAATGACCAAATCATTTTTATTGAAATCTAATCGATCTATTTTTATTTATTCATTTTTTTTTTTTTTTTTTTTTATACTAATTTATTAGTATTCAAAGCAACTTCATTAGTTAATAATCACATATTATTTAATAAATAAACGAATTTAATAAAGGAAAAATCATAGAAACCTATAGGTATGGCTTAAAATTTAAGTCTGTATCTTTATAAATAGAAAACCACGTTTATAATATAATATTCCTCATGCATCATTTTCCAATATAATATAGGTAAAATAGTATTAAATTCTATAAATAAATTCATAGTGTATAAATTGTAATAATGAATTATAATGAAATAACCTACTTTGTTTATAACTTCATACTATCCTCATAACATTAGATTCTTATTTTTAATAATTTCATATACCCATACATTATTTATAGGTTGCTTTTGGCATTTAATATATCGTTCCGGTAAACTAAATCATAATATAGTTAAGCTGAACCTCAAAAAAAAAAAATATATTAAAGCTTTATGTTCTATAAAAGAACAAAAGTCCTGTTAAAATAAAATAACTTACTAATGTCAATAGGAGATATGAACATTGTTCTATACATTAGGTAATTTCTTTCATGAATGATTTTTATAAGATGGATTTTGGTTTATCATATTATATTTTAATTAACTATTTTAGTATATTCTTACGCAAAAACCAATTTATTTTAAAAAGAAGAGTTTTTCAAACAAAAATTTAAAATCTTTAATTTGAGGATTTCCGAAGATATTTATCAATTTATGAACCTAGCTAAATCTAGCTAAACCAATGTTCAAATAATTTTAAGTGATATAGAAATGCTTCAATCCCCCTCCCCAAAAATATGCTCCAGATGTAACATAATAATATTAGTAATACATTTAAATGAACAAAATATTGACCCTCATTAATAAAACTACACAATAATCAATTTTAATTTTTTAGAAAACTCAAATAAAAAATGCTTATCGTGTTTCATTGAATTGATAACTAATCCTTTTTTTTTCACAATTATTTTCACATAAGAACTAATATTTATTTAATAAAGTGTATTCGTATTCATATCACATACATTAATATATTATAATTTTTTAAATATAACTGTATTTATAAATCAATGCATCAATAAAGTGTTTTTTTATTTATTTCATCACATTTACATTAAAATACGTATAAGTCATTTCAATGAATGTTTTTAAAATTCATATTAATTCCGTTTTCTTATAATTGAGTTAATATAATAAAAATATATAAATACATATCGTGCATGGTTTCTTCGTTAATAATACTTGATTCTGAGATTTTTTCATATCAATGCAGAAAACTATATTTGATAGTTTTTACAAATATTTATGATTTTTGAACATGAAGTTCTTTAATAATAAAAATAATATAAATGTGATAATAAATAATTTAATTATAATTATAATTCAATAATAATAAATAAAAATTTGTAACATGATTACTAAGAATATTTAATTTAATGTATAATATATTAGATCTTTGATTTCAAAAATCAAAACTAACGAAAAAATTATAATATTTATGAATTCTGCGACTTAATTTCAGTCAGCTCAGACTGAAATTCACTATGTACTTCAAAAGTTGAAATTTTCTTATAAACTGAATAATCGATGTAAATTATTCTAAGAATAAACTTAGATGCATATTCTGAATTCATATATACCTACTTATTTTATAGATTTCAGCTTTTGCAGTTCAATATAATAAAATATGACACTGGGTTACACTATAAGCGAATAATTATTAATATTCAAATAAGATTTAACTTAAGTATCGACGTATTGTTTATGGCTAATTTGTATTCCGATATTTATTTTTATTAGAGACTTTTAACATCTCAATTATAAGTTATTATAAATTAGTATCTTATTTGCTACAAACAAATAAACATGAAGTATACTCTATGTCAAAATTAATGTGTTTTAGTTTATTTAATAGAATAAGCAGAAAATATGATTTAGTTGATAATTAAAATAAATCCATAAGAAAAATAAATGATGATAATAAAAAAAAAAAAAACAATAAAATCGAGAGAAATAATAGGTGAGTAATAAAAACAATATCATAATGTTGTAAATTATAGTTTTTTATATAACTATTAACTATTATAAAACTAATACTGGATAAAGGATTAAAAAGGGATTTACGTACTAAATACATACAATTTATATTAAAAAAAACCTTTTTATACGAATACATTAGTTTCGATAATTGGGATCTGTATTTTATTTAAATTTGAGTATTTTTATACGACCAATACTACTATGGTATTGTCATTACTTATACTGTTTGCACCCTATATTATTCTTTTTATTTCAATAGCATTTAACTATTAGTCTTAAAAATTGTATTAATATGAGATGAGTAATAAAGGATTAATTTACAAATTAGACTCCTAATAAAAAATATATACTTTTAGGTCAAGTAAAATTCAGAAATGGGTGAATAGTTTCAATGTATTGTATTTTTAAATTTAAATTTTATTTTTTTTATTTATTTTGCTCTCAAAAAAATGATTCTAAGTGTAAAAAGTCATATGGATCAGCTTTTATTTTTTAATATGATAGATAAAGTAGTAGAACCAAAGTTCTTTATACGGTACGTTGAACT
Source organism: Sipha flava (assembly GCF_003268045.1). Taxonomy (NCBI): domain Eukaryota; kingdom Metazoa; phylum Arthropoda; class Insecta; order Hemiptera; family Aphididae; genus Sipha; species Sipha flava. Next base: position 266,035 of record NW_020273610.1, read on the forward strand.
CTGAATGTTCTACATTTTGCAAAATAAAAATAAAAGGATCTAATATTTGGGAAATTTAGAAATTTTAACACCTATAAATATCACAAACCTAATTAAAATAAATCAAAACTATGAAACATCTTTCAGTAAATTGCTTATTAGAAATTCGTTGTGATCTTTGAATTTTTACACTTAATTTTGTAATGCTTATAAATTATTTTAGGAACTTTCCAGTAATTGTTTCTTATTGGTTACAAATAAAATCATACAACAACTTTATATCCAATTTTGAATCTTTAAGTATGAAAATTAAAAATTGTATGAATTTTTCATAATAAAAATGTAAAAATTTTTGGAATCTTTATCGTTTTGGCAAAATTTATTATTCAAACGATAATAAAAGTTTACTGTGAAATTATACTCAATTTTTTTAAAATTAATTAGTTAAAAATATGTAAGAAAAACATGCTCTTAAATTTTTTGTCTAATCAAAATTATTTTATCTCGATATTTAAAAAAAAATGTTAAAAATTTCAATTTTCAATGATTAACAGAAATAATCATCTGAAAATTATACTATCTTTAGAAAACGGTAATATAAACATAGAGTAAAATTGCAAGTCCCTTCATTAATTAACTCTTAACTTACAATGAAAACAAAATATTGATTTTGTCTGAAACAGTAAGTCATAAATGCTGTCGTATTTTTTATAAATATTCCTCAGTTTTTCGTAATTATTAAGAAAAAATGTTGAAAAAATTATTAAAATTACTGCACTTCAATATCAACTAGAACTCAATTCCAATATTTTAATTTGATGATAATGGAATCACTCTTTCTAGTCGAAATGATGTACACAGATGCATCACAAAAAAAGAAAACGCTCATAGTAAAACTAATACATTCCTTGTTTCGTCATAATCATAACAAATAAATTCAGTATACTGATAAAAATAAAATCAATAAAATTGTATGTTGTTTTGATTAAATTCTTGCATTTTATGTTAACTTTTTCCAACACTAACTTTTAATACACTCATTTGTAAGATATCATAATATAAGTTACAGCGATATCAAACAATTTATTTGAAATAAAACACATTGGTTTTTTAATGAGAAAGCAATGTAATTAAAAGAAAAATTGTAGACAAAAATTAAATTTTACCAAATTATAATCTAAACATATAAAGCAAATCAAAGTATTGTGTTTAAAACATCACAATTAGACCATTTTTCATAGATATCTACATTTTTTATAAATATTATATTGTCTTGATCGATAAAAATATAATTTTGTATGCAAATAACTTTTGTTTAACAAACTCTAATACCATTTCAATTATTATTATTACCGAATGTTTATTTAAGTTCATGTGTAAGTGTAATACGTTTTATTTCTAGATTTTCTTTTTCACGTGGTGAGTTGTGTTGCGTGTCAATAAAAATTCTCGGCCAAGAAAATAATCCTGAACGGGGTTTTTATAACATTATATAACAGCTATTGATGGCACTAATAAAAATAAGTTTTAAAATTATTACTCTTAACTTATTCAATTAAGCTAATTACTGGAATTATTCTTTATACATATACCTAATTTTTTTCGTTTTGAATTATTTATTGTTCAAATAATAATTGTTTCAACATTTTTCATCTAAACTTATATTTGTAATATTAAATTATCGCTAACTACTACTATGACTTTCTAAAACATTGACCGATAACAATATAACCTAAAAGAGGTACAAAACTTACATTTTCTTAACCACTTTTAAATTTGTTTATTATCTATTAATTTATATTTAATTATATTAACTTAAAGTAAAACTAGTAAATAAAAGATAGATGTTGAAAATTCAGATTCACTGATATCTAGATAATTGTATATCTGTTCTACAAATATAATAATTTTAACAATTAAAATTTGTTTTATTTCTATATTTCTCTATTGAAAAGTTTTTAATCAACCATCGTCCAATCAATAATCTTCAAATCATTGATAAATAGTTGAATATATTTTTTTTTTTTTTGTGACTTAATAATTATGGGAGTTATCCGTTTCCGCCAAAATATTATTGACCGTTTGCGCCATAACACTTTTTCGCCAAAAACAAAAAAGGTACGATTTCCGTTTTCGCCAAAAAAAGTTTGGAAACTGTTGGTTTTAATTTTTAAGCAATATTGAATATATGTTATGGTATGTATAAAATACATTTGTAATGTATATGTTACGCCGAATTTATGAAATTGCCGATTTCATAAAATCAGCAACGTTGTCGCCAAATACATTTAATCGGCAATTTGGCTACCATATTCACGAAATTGGCAAATTTTGATTGCTGATTTCGTGAATTAGGCAGTCTTTTTCTACCGATTACATGAATTCAGTAACACATTATTATGATATAATTACAAATAGTGTCTTATGGCAGTAATTGACAATTTCCTCCTTCCTTTAAAAATTGGTGCTGGTGTCAATCCCGTCTGTGGATCGAGGGTGAGGTGATGCAGCCAACCTTCTTATCATAGAATAAAAATATGGTAAATTTAATATAGGGTCTAAAGAAGGAATTTTAAGCACATGTCTGGAGCGGAACAGTTTGGCAGCTACAAATAATTACTGTTCCCTGACGACTGCAGGCTAACCAAATGAATATTCATTACGGGAACTTGTTAGATTAGGGTCATTTGGATTGAACAAGGCTATTGATTGTCTATATATTAACGTTGTACTTGTCGTACGAATTGCACACCTAAAAAGTGCACATATAAAAAAAATAATATGATGAGTAATTCGACGTGTCACCCAGGCCATATTTGCCAAAATATTTAAATATAATATAATTTTTTTTTATTTACTTTTTTACACATTAAAATGTATTTATTATTTTATTATATTTCCGGTGTTTTACATATTTATTTAAATACATATAATATTCATTATTACAATTTGATTTTATTATATTTCCAGCATTTTATACATTTATTTAAATTAAATTATGCTTTATAATTTTTTAACAAGGGTCTTGCCGATTTCACGTATTCAGCGAAAACGTTGCTGATTTCATGAAATTGGCAATTTCATAAATTTGGCGTAACATATACACTGATAATCTTCGATGATTGTCGATAAACGTCGATAATAACGTTTAATAATAAGAGTACAATGTTGGATACACTGTATCATAGTTTATAATATATCTTAGATATTATCTAAGATTATATCTTAGAAAACTATATTGATGGAAATTCGAAATTTTCGCCAAGGAAATGTGGGCTTCACGTACAGCGACGTTATACAGAACAACCAACAACTGTCAATCTTTTCATTCTCATTTCAATAAAACATTTTATAAGACACACCCATATATTTTTTTATTTTTACAAATACTTAAAGATACGATACAAACAGATAATTTTATCAAAATTAACAGTGCTCAAATAATATAAAAAAATTCCAATGAAATTAATAAGTACTCTTTTGTAATTCAGATTTTTTGTGACATTTTAAAATATTTAAAAATTATGATGTGTTTTATCAAAACACTATCGGGATAATATTTGACCTATACTTGTTTTATATTATATAAATAGTTAAATATAATGGACATATTATAATATGAAATTATGTACCAAAATATTTTAAAATCTCTAATATAATTGTGCCTATATTCGACTATTATATTATTATTATCTACTTGTATTAAAATTTATAATGAACCAATATATAACAATTATACATGGTTCCCAAAAGTCTTTTCATACAAATAAATTTTGGTGGAAACAGGAATTATACCTTTTTCGTTTCTGGCGAAATAGAACTATACGTAAATTAAGGAACCGGATTTTTGGCGGAAACGGGACATGCCCATAATTGTACATGAATAACAATCACTACTAAAAATACATACAATTTATCGTAATCACAAAATATTACATAAATACATTGTCGACTTGAATTAATGTTATATAGATTTGTAACAAAATATTTGAGTAAAATAACAATAATTAATTAAATTTTATTTATAACTTAAATATAAATAAATAAAAATTAATAATAAGAATAAAAAGAAATACATAAGAACCAATTCGACAAATATAAGTATTAAATATGTGTAAAATAACAAAAATCAAAAATACTTCAAAATCAATAACAAAAATATACTTTCACAATATATGATATTATAGATATTTAATGACAAAATATTAATTATTTATATATATTTATTTATAAATTATTTAAGTAAACAATATCATTTTTTATTTCCATAAATAAAATCATGATTGAAAATGATTAAAAAAACTGACATGAACGTCAAATTATAATCAATCAGTGTGTAGAAGTCAGTATATATATATATATATATATATGGGCACCCCTAACCTAACCTATACAACCAAGCAACATTTTAGTATAAAATGGGATACAAATGCTGGTGAAACTCTTTGGTCGCCTCAGTTGACGTACAGCAGCCGTAGGTAAACTTGCCTCTTTGAACGTGTATGAGCAACAGGTGAGGGAAGAACGTCGAATAAGATCACAAAATGCACAAGTCATTTGTTAAAATATATGTTTTCATGTTGATAATATGGGCTGTAGAAAAGTCTGATTGCAAACAAGGAGGTAAACGTGTTTATTTACTCATTATTGATATTTTTAATATATATTAAGAGATAGAAATAATTTGTCATTGAATAAAAATTAAACCGACGTTAGTAAATGTAAAACGAATTATTGTAAAACCTACAGCTTATTATCTATTCTTAAAATATTCTAAATTATTTTATGAACATCAATACCCTTGAAGTTCATTACATTTGTAAGTATACAATAAATTAAATATTAATATAAGTGTCGAAAAAAGTATTAAGTTACGTAAAGAATGTAATTATCTATCAAATAATATTTAGTAAAGAAACATAATACTTTAAAGAATAACTTTGTTTATAAAATACATCAGTTCATCTACATTTATAAAATAATGAATAAATGATTATTTTATTTGAATAAAAATTATGTATTTTTTTTTTTTTTTTATTTTATGGTATAAAATATAAGACCTATTTCTTCTATAAATTTTAATTTATATATATATATTTTTTTTTATCAAATTGAAGTATAAATATAACATTAAAACCAGAATACTGAATATTTTAAGAAGTATCATTTTTATATAGAAAAGTAATAACAACATTTTATTTCATTTATTTATTAGGTACTTAAAATATTAATTTCTTACATTTTGCACATAATTGGTATTCCATTTGTAATAATATCTAATATTTATAAATAAATACATAATAATTTTAAGTATTAATATACAAAAAATTAACGATTCACAGAATTGTTTTTGTTATTTTACAATTTTAAAATCAAATATATGTTTATTTATACATATTAAATAGAATATTTATTATCAATTGTAACAATCAATTAAAATAATTTAAAATAACCATTGAACAGATATTTTTATTTTAGAAATGCTGTATTAGGGAATTCACGCTTTTTCAAGTCTGTTTTTCATTATTTGAAAAAAACTTCAGTAAAATACTTTACAGTTTATAAAAACAAAACACAAGTACTTACCGAATAACATTACCTGTATAACTATAATGTTGAGTAAACAAATTTTAACGCTTGTCTGAATTTTTGATTTATGCACATATTATACAAAGACATTTATGCATGATTGATTAACGACAACCCATTAAAACGTCAGTGATCCGCAATAAAAAAATAAAAAACATCAATGATGTTTCCCAAAAATAGAAAATATAATTTTTTATTTAAATGAATTATAATATTGCTTCTAGCGTATATTATTTATTTTTTTTTTTTTACATTAAAATAATTATTCAAATTTTATAAATTTTTAAGTGTGTTAAATATTTAGACAGTTAGTAAATAAAGAAAATAATGATGTTGATGGATTAAAAATTTATTTTTATCCTAAGTATTACATTGATGAGCCACAATACTATCCTACTTAAAGCCATCAATTGACTTAAGATCTTGTGTCAAACATGCTATAAGGCACTATATTTTTAATGGCTAATAAAATAATATTTTAAATTATTACACAAATCTTACACTAAAAATATTTTGAAATAATTCGTATTGTTAATATTTAATTAACAAAATAATATAAACATAAATTATAAATTGTATTAATCGTACTTCAAATTATTACTGTTTAATTTTTTATTTAGACTTTATGGGATAAATATATTTTCAATAATTTAATTTTTTTTATTAATTCATTTAATTTATAAATTAGTAATAAGGTATAATAAATATATTAGTTTTTAATATCATTCGACATTAAAATTAAAACGTTATAAAAATATAGCTAAGGTTTAAAAAAAAAATTATGAAAATGTATTTATTAGCAATTAATATTAAACCTATTTATTATATAATACCAATACATTTGCCTAATAAAAAAAAATTAAACTTTTAGTGGCTCTAAATTTAATTAAAAATATCTATTCATTTTAACACTATATTATCTGACTTTTATAAATAACATTGGTCAGTCAGTACCTAATAATTTATTTTTTATCGAAATATAATATTTTAAATAAATATCAAATGCTATTGTATGATTTCAAATAAAGTAATAAATACATTCATACCTTTATTTTTATACATTTATATTTAATTCTGTATACAATTATTACTGGTGTTCAATAACTATTTCTCATTATTTAAAATAATATTAAATTATCAAACATCTAATTAGTTACTTTAAAACTACGCAAAATATTCGTGGGATCAACAAAAAATTTAACTTGCGTGTTGTTTTTGATCTCGAGTTTACCTATTGAAATGAAAAAAGCTAACAGATGATAGGTATTATATATCTACGTAATACACCAAAATAAGCCATTTTATTATTCCATTGTGTGTAATTTTTTTATGAAATGGTAAAAGTTATAAGTTTAAACTATTTTATTTTCAAAATAAATACAAGTATTTTAATCATTTCAGCATAATGAGACGATTTTTTTTTTTAAAAAGTTTAAATCCACACATACCAAAACATTCCAAAAATAACAAGTTATTATATTCGTCAAAAATATATATGACTGTTCTAAAACACCAATACAATTTCTATAGCCCATGCAATATTAAGTTAGAAATAAGTTTTAAGAATTTAAGTAAACATATGTATTGGATTTAAATTGTAACAACCAATACATGATTATGAAATAAATATATACATTTTTTAACATGCTGTAGAGAAAACAAAGTAGGTGAACAGGATAAAAAGAAAATTCAATAAAATTAATTAATATTGTATTTATACAATACATGCAATATATAAAATAATATTTGCGAGAACGTTTACATAGAATTTCAAAAACAAAAAATGTCAAGCTTCAATACACGAATGTGGACATTACAATGATTTACATTATACCCACTACAAAAGATTGGTATCAAAGCAATGTCTTAAGAATTCTCTGATTCCACGTCAAGAAATATGTTCTGAAATAAACTCCAGAACTAAATGATTGCAGCATAAATGAACATCGAAATCTAAGACACAACAATTTAAATAAAATAAGTTTTTTTTATTTTTGAGCGTTTATTTGTAAACACATTAGAGCCGTATATAATATGGTTTAAATTAGATCACTAAATCTTTTCCACCACGATAAAATTTAAACGAATATTTTTTTTATTTTATTTTTTTAATTTTGTATGAACAGTTTCTAAACCAATTAGGAATTCATTAAAAACCATATATTTCCACACTAATGAAACCTTGTTACATATAATAATAATCACGTAATACATTATAAATCCATATAAAATAGTGTCCACTGTAAATTTTATTCTTTGTACATGTATTATTTTTAGATTCTGTGGAATAGATTGGTTTAGCTATTTTATTTTTTTTTCTCTCTCAATGATTTCGATAAAAAAGGGGAAAGAATTCTGATTATTGATATCACTATAATAATATGGATTTTTATATTCAAAATCATTTTAATATTTGAAGAGAAATAAATAATAATATTTGAGAATTAAATATAAGATTTTTTAAAAGTTTGTATCTGTAGAAAATAAAAAAATTCTTGAATCAAAATACTTGAAATACGATACTTCAGTTCGAAGATTTAAATGAACTTATATGTAAAATATATTATAAATACAATTATCTTGTATATCACAAAAAATATTAATTAAAATAAACAAATTACTAAAAATTATTAAATACTTCAAACAACATCCATAAAAATAAAAAAAACCTTTTTTAGTCAAATAGAATACCAAACTGATATCAGTTATATTATAAAATAATGAAATTGAGTGTAAAAATATTAATATTACAAAAAATCCGCTAAGAACCTATTTTTGAGTAAATTTTTTGTTGTGTAGAATATTTACATTTTTATGAACTTATAGTAAAAATATATTATTACATACGAAAAAAAAACAAAGGCGAAGTGTAATAAATATACCAAATATACCTACTCGTATACTCAAGCTATTTTTAAGAAAAATTAGCTGTGTAATTTCATGGCTATTGTTTTATTTGTTATGGTATACTTCAAATTTTCAAACTAACACAAAAAAAAAATAACCAAAATATTTTGATCTTTTAACTCTAAATCTTACAACATAATTTTATAATAATAATTTTAGACACTTACTGGATGAAAATTATTATTATTTAGACATGTATTTTCAGTTTGGTTTTTTTTTTTTTTTTTTTTTGGGACCAATGAAAACATCTAAAAACGACCCACCTTAGTACTATCTGGGCTCATTTCGCTATCTAATGAGATAGAATATGTACATAAATAATATGAATTATAAATTTACTAACCGAAAAAATTTTTACAAAAATAATATAATACTGAAACCAATAAATTCCTCGCTTATACAGTTTTTAGATTCTAGGGCGAATCTAAAAACTGTATAAGCGTTTTTTAAACGCTCTTACATTGTGATCTTTTGGGACTTAAACATAATTAAAACATACTATTCCCTGTGAGGAAAAACAGGTTACAGCATTAAATTTTAATTATCTTCCAAACTTCACATTTAAAAATTGTCAAAGGTTTTTTACTAGAAAAATAAAGCTAAATCACATATAAGTAACACTTTTCCATTTCATACGTGCTAGGTGTAATAATATGCATATAATATTATATTATTGTATCGATTATAATAGATTTATTTTTTAATACATCAACATAAATTAAAAACCTCATTAATACAGGATTCAAAATCCACAAAACACCAATTTTTATTATTTAGCTTTAATGAAAAATAACTATTTAGGGATAAAAACTAAATAGAAATAACCAGGTATTATTGTAGTATTTGATATTTGTCTACAAACTATAATTCTATAATATGCAATCATTTACTTATATACAAATTATGATTTTCATATAAATGTTAAATTTTAAAAATTTTACATCAAATAAAATCATAAATTTAACTAAACAACTAGAAAAATAATTATGTCGAAGAAAACACTTTGTATATCCTTACTATATTATTAATTAATAGAATAATTATAATTAATTATAATAATAAATATTTTGAAAAATGTATCTTGGATCAAACTGTATCTACCTATATACTCTAATATATTATTGCTTATTAAGATTATCAAACAAATTTTAATTGTTTCTTTCGCGTGTTAGTCTTATATTTTTTGTTCTATGTATACTAAAAATATAACTTCATAATTCAACAATTACTTTCGCTTTTATATTTTAGTATATTTCAATTTTCAAAGAAATCATTTTATTTTTTTTTTTTCACTATTACATATTTTCAAAATACGACAGTATTAATAACTATGTAACTTAAAGCTATAAATTAAAATGTTGGTGTACAGGTTATCAGGGCCAGCTAATGAATGCTGAAGATTTCAATTTTTATAATGGAGGTAAGAATAAAACAATAAAAATGTAAGAAGCATTTTTTAATATATAAACATGTTTTCTGATATCATTCATATTAATGACTGAAAAAGAATTTTAAAATAAATCAGAAATTAAACAACTAAATAACATTTAACTATTTTAATAATCACCAATTATTTATTTTTATGTTGAAATCAGTATTAATTTTTTTACTCCTATGAAAATAACATTTAACATAATAATAGTATTTTACTATCAATAATGAACATATATTCCCACGAACGCGGTGTAACAAACATTAAAAATAAAAACACCTTAATCTTAAGTATTATCATAATATGGAACCAACTTTATTTTGCTCGGAATAAGTGATAGTTCAAATATTTACACAAGAGCATTGGTAAAGTTTGTTTTATCTGTAATAATAAGGTGTAGATAATTTTACAGAAAATACTAAAATTAATAATTTAAAATAGAAAATCATCAAAAATATTATAGGAGGATTACATATCTAATAAAACAAATAAAATAAAATGTTAAAATATTAAAAATGCATTATGTTTACTTTAATATTGTATTTATAATACAATATGTTTACACCGATAATTTTGAAAATGATAATATTTAAATAAATTAATAAATAATATTTTATTATATCTTATGATGAATTTTTAATTTGAAACCAGTCGTACTTTACAAATATAATAATAATCCAGGCTAAACATTTATTTATTAATTTATTTGTATGTATACATTATTTGTTTATTTATTCGTGTATAAATGTATGAGTGTTAATTATTTGTTAACTTTTAATTTGTATTTTATTTTCTATTATTTTATTATTAAAGAATAATAATGTCAAAGATATAACGTTATTTCCAGAATACTCTATTTAATAAATGGATTCTGAAAATGTGATAAACAATTTCCTAATGCAACAATAAAATATCAAATATATATTTTAAAAACATTTTATATTTTTATATTAAATTAACATAGTGGAAATGTATTTTAATCAATTATATTATATAAATATAAATATCATACAGATATTTTTTTTTCATAATTTTTAATGAAATAAGATACTTTGTTTGACATTCTGTTATATTTTTAATAATAAAACAGTTAAACCATAATACCAAACTAATAGTTTTTATGACAACATAATATAGATAGTCCAAATCGTTAAGGTAGGCTAAGTTTAGAAAACCATTTATAAAATAATACAAAATTTAATTTAATATATGTATAACGTATCTTATTATAGATATAGTAATTTAAAATTCAAACGTTAAATATTTATATAATATACTTTATAAAAATGCATTCACTTGGTGCAAATATGATGTCATAATTTCATAGTTAACTACCTAGGCAACTTCTAAAATTTTCAACGAGATATAATCAAATACTAGGTACTTTTTTTTTAGTAAACTTAATTATTTATTAATATTAATAATTATGAATGTTTCCTTTCCATTTAATTGTTTCCATGCATGACATATTAATTTTAAAATTATATATTTGACTATTAAATATATACAAAAGTAATGAAAAAATACATTTTTATTTTTTTTCATTTTTATTAATATCTCATCATATATTTTACCTTTATTTAAAACATAGCATTTCAAACTTATTTTGTTTGAAAAGTAACTCCATTTATTTTCTTTGGAATGAAATAAATGTTTTAGTTTCGTTTTTACAAATCAACTTTAAATTTCATGTCAGTGATTTACAACTAACAATTTTCTATTTGATTTTAAAAACAATTTTTAATAGTTTATTTTACATATTCTATTTACGTATATATATGAAAATAGCAAAGCTGGAATTATATGATCTTCTCGACAAAAAAAAAAAAAAAGTCCAAAACTACAACAATACCTTGAAATTGCTTGATTGATTTTTTGTTGATAATTTTATGCAAATTTTATTTATTTTAATTTAATTTCCGAAGTTTAAAATATAAATATTTATATATGATTTTATATTTATCACATAAAGTATTTATGTTCTAGTAACATTTAAATATTTTCGTATAGCTTTTGAAAAATATAATTTAAATTCTAACATGAAAAAATAACAAATATTAGCAATTTACCCAATAATTTATATTATATCTAAAATAAAAAAAAAAGTTTAATGAAAAATAGTTAATGTATTATACGCTTTCCAAAATTAAAATAGAAAAGTGCATCTGAAAACAATATAACTTAAAATAATAAACATCAGGATGTATGTAAATGTCTTTAAATTTGAATATATTTTAATAATATACTGTACTGAGCAATATATATTGACATTTTGGGTAAGCACTTAAATTTTAGATCCTATCAATTTCTTTCTACCGTTATTTAATATATCCTTAAAAGTATGTCATCAGTCTTCTATAATATCAGATATTATTACTTCAGACAATTGCTGAGAAAAACAAATTGGCAATTATATGTATATTAATATGAATAAAAAAAAAATATGTCAGTTAAGATATTTTCATGTGTAGGTAAAATATAAGAAAAACTTTGTCCTCAGTAATTTTGAAAGTGAAAACGTAAATAATAATGTATTAACGTTTTTTTAAAAACTAACAAATAAATAAAGGTTTTTGTTTACAATGATCCGATTTAAAATGAATTTTTCTTTCTTATGATAGCAACGTTTGATGTAAAACACATTATTTTTTAGTTACTGGACATTATTAATAGCTTAAATAATAAATCTAAATTCCATCAATATTCCTAATAAAAATCAATAGAGTATTAAACTGTTTACACTTTTTACGTCATAGAAAGAAGTAATTTCAAACTTCTACTTTATTACTGAATACATTGAGATATATATCAGCTACATTTTTAATAAATATATTTAAAAAATAAATAACTATTATTGTCTGTTAAACAAAAGTATACAGGTATTTAACGATGAAAAATTATCTCAGCAACATATATCTAACTGCTTTTTTTACGATGAATAAACAATTTACTTGTAAATTTATTGTTTCAAAATTAAATATATTATAAGTTTTCATAATTGTTTAAAAACTTTTAAGCATTTATTTGATAAATTATGACTCATTTTAAATCGAATTATAAGTCTCATATCGTAACTTCTAATCGAACTTAACTTTTTTTCTTCTACAATGTACTACATATAATACTGTTATAACATTTAAAATTAAATTATTGATGATAACGGTACAACATTCTTTTCTTTAAAAATTACTTAAATTATTAACTATAAATAAAGAACAAATATTTAAAATAGTTATTTATGTTTTACGGTTAATTCAATGGTATACTTATTTCGTATTAGATTGTAAATGTATACAAATCAATAATATTTTTATAAAACTCAATTTTTAAATAAATGCTAATTAAAGCAATTACTATCGTAAAGATTAGAAACGATTTGTCTTAAAAAAAGTTCATTGCGTTATTAATATATGTTTTAAATATGTTGCAGCAGCATGCTTAAGTTATGGTCATTCATGCTGGGGAGGTAAATTATTAAATATAATTAATTATTAAAATGAAAAAAATTCGAACATTTGTACGTTTTACACAGCTCATGGCAAACGCAATGCAGATGTGCTAAACAATCCAAATTCCTGGTTCTTATATCGTATGCAAAAATTGGCTCATAAAGACTCGTCTATAGATCAAAATCAATCACAGGAAGAAGACATAGCAAAGACCATGAACGTTTTTAAAAGATATATGCAACGAAATTTAAAGAAAACAATTAGGTAGCAATGATATTCACAACGTTTTTTTCACAACGATACTAAAATCAACTTATTTATTACAGCGATGACACCTGGAACATTCAACCGAGAAAATATATACCTGATGATAGATACTACGAAGATCAAGTATTAGATCCTAGACTGGAATATAAACTTATGGTAATAAAATATGGTTAAATATGATATAAATAATGGTTATAAAATGCAATTTCACTACAAAAATATTTATTTTAAACAATAGTTTTCAACCGGAGAGTCATATGCAGGGCCGACGCTAGAAGTATTGGTGCCTTGGACAAAACCATGTTTTGGCACCCTTGAATCCTCCTCCAACCCACTTAGTTTGAGTAGTAGTAAAATAAAATGTTTTGTGAATTTAAATAAAATTAGTACATATTTAGTATAATAACTTATAGTATATCAACCCATTTTTTGAACAGGTTATTGTTTTTTTCGTTGCAAGAATATAATAGTTCTAATTTTGAGCGTGGCGCTTTTTTACTTTTTGAAAGTTTTCTGGGGAATTTATTATTTCACGCTGCCACTGCCTACAATATAGGAATACTGTGCTTCACTAACAACTCATTTATTAAGACAACCAAAGGACGAAACTCATTGTAAATAACTAATAAGAAACCAAAATATTATGTAGAAATTAACTAAACAAAAAATATGAATATTGATTAGGTACCTGTTAACTGTAACTTGTTAGTTTAGACATTTGACATTACACAGTAGATCGTACGTAATGAGAGCTCGTCAAAAACAATAAATTGTGCGTGTGTTTCGGGCAACGATGTCTTTTTGATTTACGCCACACACCGCGGTATTTTCGCCGTAAGGTCCAAATTCGTTTTTAACGTAATCTTCTAGTTATATGAATTTATTTGTAAACGGGTAGATATTTTATGAAAATAAATATTACTACCATCTATTTATTTGCACTGACAAATGTGGTAGTATGTTTCCATGCATTATGTTTACATAAAAACCAGCGCTTTATAGAGTAGTACCTATATGAAGTAAAGAGCACAACTGTTATATTCTTACTTCCTGTAGATCGTATTAAAAGATAAATTAGATAAAAACAATTTTCAGTTTGGCGCCCCTTTCGTGCTGGCTCCCCGGGCAATCACCCATAGCTTTCGCCGGCCCTGGTCATATGTGACTGATAGTTAACGGTTACATAAAAATAATTAAATAATTTGCTAACTGTTGTTTTAACAATTATATATATATATACATTTAAGTATGAAATTTAATATTTTTACTGTAATTTTTGAGAACGTTAGGTTTACAGGAAAAAAAGATGTTCGTGATTAGTAAAAGGTTGAAAACCACTGGCCTAGACAAATTTGAAAACAAATTAATACAAAAAAAATTAACAAGTATATTTTTTGTTTTTATTACAGAATGTGAAGTAAAAATGAAGTACTACGACTAATTTTATAACGTTATAGTTAACATTTGGAGAAGTCAGAAATAATAACACTAAAAATATGTTACAAATATATCTTGTTTATGTCAAATTAATATAACAATTTAAACTGCATATTTAATTTAAATACACAATTTACACTAATTACATTTACGCATATAAAATTGTTTCCTTATTAGCCACAAAAATTATTTACCAATTATTTTTCTTTGTATTCTATTACATTTTTATGTTATTTGTTTTTAGTTCCATAAACTATGTAACAAATGTTCACAATATACTTATAAATAATGCGCTTGCATTTATTGCCTATTATAATTTGTAAACAAATAAATATTTTATCCATAAGACAACAATATTATATTTTAAAAATTCTTTAAATTTCAAATAAACACTATCATATAACATTTAATTTTATTAATTTATTTAAAGTACAATTTTTTATATTGATTTTATTAAAAATTATTAAATGCTACCCCTATATTTACTTAAACATTATTTTATTTAGCTTGACATCAAGTTTAATAAAAGTAATAAATTTAATGTTTTAAGTAAATAACACCTTTCATAATTAACAGCATTTATGGCCAATATTATTAATTAAATATTTACATGCCTATATCGTATTTAGTTTGATGTAAAATTTTGATCTCTGAGGGGAGTCTAAAATGTTAAAACATAAATCAAGTTTTCATTTTCACTTCTTAATAATATCGAAAGATTACATGTGCAATATTATTATCAACAAATACATGATACCATATAAATTTTATTGTAATATATTACAAATTAAACTGGCTAATAATTTTTAAGATATTTATATTTTTATGACGAGTACATATTAAATTTTAATAAATACAAGCTAATCAACAAAACAGATTCTAGTTGAACTATCTTATGTATACATTTATAATTTCAATTTCTAAATAATAAAATACAAGTGTAAATAAAATGTTACTCGTTCAAAATAATAAATACGATTTTATAGTAAAAAAAATCATACAATGCATAAATTCAAACATAATAACAAATATTATATTCTTAAAACGTAGTTTGTAAGTTTTTATACTGATTGCATATATTAAATTTAATAAATAATTACAGTTTATTATAAAATTAAGCTTTAGCACAATAAGTGAGCGATTTGTTTAAAAATGTAATATGAACAGAACGATGGCAGTTTATGTAAGGTTAATATATTATATATATGTATATAATATAATACATATTATTTATACATATATTCTAAGCTTAAAGACATATTTAAGAAAATTGCATTAAATAATATAGGTTTAATAAGTCTAAACAATGGATAGACAATTTAAACTTACACATTGTTAAAAGAAATATGGAAATATAATAGCATAAATAACAGTGTTATTATTTATAAATATTGTTATTGTATTATATTAACATTTTCATTTAGCTGGATAAATGAAAACATTCATTATAATAATTAAAATAATGAATTAAAGCTTTAAAATGTAATATTTATTCGATAAACCATAAAAAATATATTTTCTAGTCTATAAATAAAGTCTGAAAATAGTTATTATTATTAAACTTAGTTTAATAAACTATATTATTAAAATGATGACATTTTAAAAGGGATATTATGTAAGAAGCGTTTTATGTAGATACACTCACTTTATAATAGTTTTTAAATTGTTCAGAAAGCTAAAAAAAAGTTCAATTACTTGGTTAATATTCAAATAATTATGAAAGTATGACAAAAAAATATACATTCAATAGTCTACAAATTATACATAACCAGTATCAAATGCGTGAATGAAATTTAAAAATTGACGTAATGTTTAACAATCATGGAAATTATCAGATTAAATATACCATAGTTATACATTTTTTATTTTTATATCTTAACGAATTCAGATAAAAGTCGAATAATTGATTAATATACCCTGTACAGTAAACTAAGTTTACCTAAAACATCCATAAAGTACATAATAAGAAGTAAGCAACATTTGAATTTCATGTTAAGACAGTATCAAAAAATTATTAACCACCTAAAATTAGAATCTAATATTAAAATAAATATAAAATAGCAAATTTTATAATTCACAATTTTATCAAAAATCAATTAAACTAAATTTATGATAACGTTTTTCTTTGGTATTTTATTTTCTGAAAATGTAATCTAAATACTATTCATAAATGACAATTTATTATATTATTGTACACATACAAAATATATTATTTAATTTATTGTTTTTTGTTAAATTTATCTATTATTGGTAATAAGAAAATTATATTAGAATATATGTCATTATTAAAGCAATAACAATTGTAAATTTCGCTTCATATTTGCTAGCAGTTCCCCATCCACATTCAATATCATTTTTAAAAGCTTCGGCTAGTGGTTTTTTCTTATCTGCACAAGTAGCTAGTTTTAGATCCTCGTCACTGATGAGACACGTAGATTTACTGGTCGAATAGTGTTCTATATCTCTAAACCTATTTGAAGGTGCTGGTGACGAGTCTTCATGGTTGCACAAAAATTGACGTTTTTTACGATGCCAAACTTCCATCCAACTACATATAAAAATTTTTTTAAAATATAGAAAGCTATTAAATTTAACTAATTTAAGTATAGTAACTCATATTTCAAAATCTTGTTAGTATAATTTCTATTATTTTATTAATAACAGAAGTGTAATGATAATAATACAGTTGATTTGTAAACAGTAAATTATCCCTTAAACAAAGGATTACCAACCTTTTTAAAAGACCAACTGAAGCAAATAGGAGTTATATATGTGGAACGCATACATTTTTATTTGCATAAATTATATGTATAACAATAGCAGACATTAATATAGGTATGTGTTTTATATTAATATATTTTGTATATAATAGCAAGGGAAAAAATATATAAATTTATAACTAAATAAAGAACAATTTTTATGCATTTTGATATAAATTGACGAAAAATAATATTTCTACTGTATTGATGTACATAATATTATTTCAATTAAAATAAATAATTACCCGATATTGCAATCACAGATCCATGGGTTTCCAGATACTTTCAATGAAGTTAAAAAAGTTTGGCCATGTTGATTTGGTAAAGAACTAGTGGACGGATTTCCAAATGATTTCAACGAATTATTTCTGATGTCTATACTAATATTTCTTACAATCCCCATGTGTCGGAAAATATCAGCTGATATCATGTCCAAGCTTGTATTAAAAATTGTTAAATTCAAATTTGGATACCTCAGACCCTAAAACAGTTTTCTGAATTATCAACATATCGATATATTGATGAACTACAGCATAAATATAACTATTAATAAAGTTATATTTACTTGAAATATGTTATTTGATATTAATCCATGTAAAGCTTTTCCGCTAATCGTCAAGTTTCTTAATTTATATGGAAATAGACCATTAAATTCTTTGCCCATTCGTGATAGTTTATCCACCTAAAATTACACAAAATATTAATAGGATGGATAAAATACAATATAAATTAGTAAAAACAAAATATTATGTAATGTTGAATTTCAAAATAAAATGTTTAAATAATAAATGTTATGTTATTACATGATTTAAAAAAAAAATATTGTAAATAAAAATATTTTATTCTATGTATGTAGTTGAATTGTTTCACATTTGGTAGAATAGCACATTATATTGTTATATTTTTCAATTGAATTTACTAAAAAAGTATAAATGTATATAACAATTTATTAAAAACAACACTTACTTTAAGATTTAAATTTCTTAAAGAATGTATGTCCGAAATCACAGAGGGAATATTAAAATCCTTGATACCAACGAATGTACTAATTACTAACGTTTGTAATGATACCATTTTGTTTAAAGCGCCGGTCTGAAAACAATACATAATAATAATAAAACAAATTGTAACTAAACAAAGTGACTAACTTCGAATGATACTAATGGCAGATAGCTTATATCTAAGGATATCAGTTTTTGAACACCCATGTTAAGAGTGCTATTGTTTAGATCGTAGATATCATTATTAGCTAAATTAAGATAATTGAGTTCTGGTAAGTTCATTATAATGGATGGAAATCCAATTAACTCATTGTGGCTCAAGTCTAAACTTCGTAGTGATGATAAATTAGAAGCTCTATCTGGTGATACAGTTGATATTTGATTCCTCGATAAATCTAAGTTTAGTAGAGAAGGTAATGATAATT
This sequence comes from Sipha flava, assembly GCF_003268045.1. Lineage (NCBI taxonomy): Eukaryota > Metazoa > Arthropoda > Insecta > Hemiptera > Aphididae > Sipha > Sipha flava. The sequence continues at coordinate 285,280 of NW_020273610.1, forward strand.
CTGGTAGCTGAAAAATAAAAATATTTATTACATAGTATCATTAAAAAAAAAAAAAAAAAATTAAAATCTAAAAATGACTCACGAACGTTAAAGATACGTTATTAAGTTTAAGGTGTTGAAGTGACTGTTCAAGACCTAAGAACATACGACCTCTGTTTTCAAAAACTAAAGCATTGTTATGACTTATGTCCAAATAAGTTAAGTGGATTAAACTCGCAAAGTTTGAATCTTCTAAATGTACCAAACGATTACCAGCCAAATTTAATCGTTTTAATGACTAAAATTAAATAACTACTATATTATAATAACAAATACTATTAAAATTACATTAACAATAATTTACTTTAAATCTAGAAAACATTTCAAAAACCGGCAATGCCGTTATGGAATTGAAAGATAAGTTCATGTCACACAAAATACTCGCTGAATTTACGGCAAATGACAAAACTGGCATACGTGACAATTCATTATGAGCCATATTTAATACTTCCAAATTATCTTCAGTGAAAAACATATCCGGTAACACCCTAATTTTGTTGTATGAAAAATCAGCCAACCGTAATTCGGTAAATCCTTTAAATAAATCATTGGGTAAATCCACTAAATGATTATGGTTCATAATGATAACTTGTAATTTTTTCGATCCTCTGAGCGAATCAAATCCCACTTCAGTAATATGATTATGTCCAATATCCAGCCAAATAAGATTATATAAGTTACCAAATACATTTCTGGACAATTGCCACATATTATTAAAAGACATATGTAAATAACTTAAACTTGACTCCATTGGAGAAAAATATTTGTCTTCAATGCTTTTAATACTATTATATGAAATATCTAAGACCTATGCAAAAAATGTAGATTAGCCCCTAACTTCAACATACTTATTGTTATTAAAATTACTCGAATATTTGATTGGATATAATAATCCTTGGTTGAAAAATTGGAATTCGAAGATAATTTTGATAGAAGATTGTGACTAACATTCATACGGAAGTATGAGAGCATACCAACCTGTAAAGTAGTTTGATCAAATACCTATTCCTATATTATGTTTTATGATTTATATTTTAAATACCTGATCTAAAAATGTAAAATCCATATTTTTAATATGATTATACGCTAAATCTAATTCTTGTAAATATGGTAAATTTTGAAATGCTTCTATATCTAACTTTTCTATTTGATTTCCTCTTAAGATTAACCATCGTAAACGTTCCATGTTGGTAAAAGCATGTTTTTCAATACGATTAATTCGATTTTCATCTATATGAATTTTTCCTAACGATTGTAAATCGTCAAACGTTCCTTCTTCAATTTTCTTTATCATATTAAAAGACAAATAAATTTCTTCTAAAAGACTATGGCTCGTACTCTAAAATTATCATAATTGATAAGAAATGTTAACGATTTAATAAATAATTAAATTTACTTGAAAAGTTCCTTTATGTAAGTATTCTACCATACAATCTTGAAGCTTTAAAGTTCTCAGATTTGTTTGAAAAAGAAATGTAGATTCTCGAAGGTATTGCAAATAATTATTACTTAATTCCATGTACTTCAAATTAGATAGATACCGAAAAGCATCTCCAGGTATAAGTTTAAAAGATGGCGCAAAAGCGTGTGACATTTTGAGGTATTGTAATGAATGTCCTATCTAAGAGAAAAAAATATAATAGTTAACTTAATTAATTAAAATATTTTTAAAATTATTTATCATAATTATAATAAATTATAATATAAATAAATATAATTATTATTTTAATTATTTAAACCTCTTTAAATGCGTCAGAGTCCAATACGTTGATCATATTATCCGACAAATCCAAATATTTTAAACCGTGAATATGCTTAAACGCATGTGCTCTAATTATTTTCAAATCTGATCCTGTGATTTGTAATTCTTCCATATCAATAGTGAAGTTCGCAAACATATCTGGCTCTAAAGAAGATGTTATCATTTTTGATAGAGAAAGACGACGAAGATATTTAAAACTAAAACACAACAAAATGGGTTACATTTTTTATTGGTTAAACAACTATTTTTGCATACCCGTTAATAGAATTGATTTGAAATGGACCATTTTTCATTCCAGAAAAATCAAAATCTTGTAAAGAATAAAATTCGTGATGATTCTCATTTTCCTTAGAATTTTCTCTGTTTTCTTCACGATCTACAGCTTTATCTTTTATTTTTTTCTTTTCGTTAGATTTCATATTTTTAAGTGGTTCCACATCATGGATAGGAAATAAATGTTTTATCTTGTTGTCTCTTAATCCCAATTTCATAAGCATGTTAAAATTTTGCTGTAACTTCCAAACAGGAAATTCTGTTATATTATTATTCGACACGTCCAAGGTGTGTAAATATGTTTCAAGGCCTTTAAATGCTTCCATTGACACATTATAAATGTTGCAATCGATCATATATAGTTCTCGAATCTTAGTATTTTGAAATGCTCCATCCTAAAACACTAACATTATTTTAACTGACCAACATAAGATGAAATTCTAAATATGATATATGATATAATATTTCAAAAGTACTCAAACAGTAACGAAATTAAATTCATTAATTACTCATATAATCATATGCAAGCATACGGGTAATGCCGGGTGTGTCTAGGAACCTCCTCCCACCCTCAAATATTGTAAATGAGGTCCTACAATTTAAACCTAATTGTAAGGGGCATATATTTTAACTGATGTTGCTTAAATGAAAGGTAATTTATTTAAAAATATTAGGTAAAGATAAATTATGTTTCGTAATAGAAAAAATAAAACAGAATGTTCTACATTTGCATGTAAAAACTTATTATGATATATAATATAATAGCTACTGTAGCTATGATATAATAGCTACAATTGACTACAAAAATACAAATCATAAATAATTGAAACTTTCTGAGAAAAATATACGAGATTTAAGGACATCCCAAAACATATTCTTTGGGACTAATATTCCATAATAATAAATTAAAAAATTAAAGTTATGCTTATTTAATTATTTATACATTATAAGTCATTAAATATGTCTACACATTTGGTGAAGATAGAGTAGTAGTAAAGTAGGAATCCCCTGAAATATAGGTCTGGGCACGCCTATGCGTATAATAGACAACAATTTATTTAGTATATCATAAATCTTTGATAGTCTTACATTGGAATTGTATTTAAATCCTTGATATTTGATTCTTAGCATTAATTCTAATTTAAAAAGTATTTGAAATTAAAATTTGAAAAAATATTAATTTTTTCTAATATATGTATTAAAATATTAAATATAATTAAAATAATAAGTTCTACTTATTATAAACAAAATAAAAATCTAAATTTTAACATTAAAAATATTATTACTATGCTATTAATTATAAAAATATATAAAATATGTATTCACTTGAATATGAGTAATCGGGTTACCGTCAAAATATGTTTTGTTTATAGCTTCAAAATGTTGTAAGCTATGTTGTTCTAAAGTTTTTATATGATTGTATTCTAAATGCAGTTCGTCTAAAAAAAACTTGCGTCGGGCACCCCGAGGTGATACTGTTGATATTGGTCCTTTTGTGCTTTCAATTAAATTGTAACTAACATCCAAATACTTCAAAAATCTGTATAAAAATTTGTTTTATAACATTTATTATTTCAATTTTTTAAAAAAGCTATTATGGACCAAAATTAACAAATCCACACTATTTTTATAGCTTAATATTTAATTTTAATCATTAACACATTAGTCTACAACTAAAATACTATAATAGATATACATATTTGTACGAATTAAATATATATAATATTTATCGTTTTTTATTGGTTATATTATGTATTTAAATTAATACAATAATATTTTAATTCATAAACTTGGAAATTTTAGTTTGGTAAAGTGTCAGTAATTTAACCGTAAGTTATCACATTTTATTTAAATATTTCCTATTTAAAATAATACAAATTACAAATTATCATTAAATACAATTAAATATCAACCTAATATACAAAATGTAACTGATTACTTCTAATTATTTTATACGTATTTTTTATACTTGCTTCATTGCTGATGAAGATAAATGCAAATAAGGAATGAACTTTAATAGATTATCAGCTAAATTAAGTCTATAAAGTGTCAATGGACCATCTTGAAATGCATTTATATGAATTTCCGAAATCATGTTACCAGACAAATCAAGATTCTCTAACAGTCCGAGGTTATCAAAAGCTCTGTGAGGTAAATATGTGAGTGCATTATTAGAAAGTTTTAAAACTTTTAAAGATTTTTCTAATCCATTCCAATCGCCCATCTTTATTTCAGATATTTGATTACCTGCAATGTATATATAATAATAATAATATCACATTTATAATGTATATAACAAATAATAGGTTTAAATACATACCCGATAGATTAAGTATTTTTAATTTTTGTAATATCCGTATTGCCTTAGTTGGAACGTAAGTTAGAAGTGTACCAACCAACTCCAATTCCCATAATGAATACTCTAATCCATATAAAGAGTCATCGTTTAAATACGTCAATGGATTATCTTGGATTGTCATCTTATAAAGTCCTAAATTAATTAATTTCAAATTTTAAATTAAAATAAATTAATGATTAATGTAGACAATATATAAACTATAATTACTATATACACATATGTGTACTTCCTTGTCAAAAGGGTCCATTTGGTCGATATTGAGTTAAAACTATATTCATAAATTAGACAGGATTTTCAAGAAAATGAGCCATTATGGACCTTTTTATGTTGAAAACTCGCTTTTATACGTAATTTTGAAATTGAAAGTTTAAAAACCTAGTTTTCTTAAAAATGTGAATATAAAATCTTGTGAAGTAAAAACAAGAGAAATTAAAAAAATATGAACTCAAAGTTTCAAAATCTAGTTAAATTAATGTAATTTATTAACATCGGATATAAAGGAAGAAGGTTTACTCTCCCTAAAACGCCGAAAACCTGAAAATTACTTTTTTCAACCTAGCAACCGAAAAATCGCTGTATATCGAATACTGTGATCGACCATATGGGTCCCTTTGAAATGGAAGTACCTACACATATATTAAACAGCAAAATGTTACACATTACACAGCGAATGAGGGGATAATTTACCGGTGTTTACGAGGAAATAAGGTTCTATGCTGTCTAAATCATTGTTCCTGAGATGTAATGTCGACAACCGAGATCGGTTAATAGCTGGCGGTATGCGTGGAAAGTATACATCAACACAGTGTACCTCGCCCAAGCTATCATACGACTTGGTACATGAACAGAGAGGATTGAAGGTGCATGGTTGATAATCTTGCGTAATACTTTCAGCTCCTATGCTGGACATCCATAACATCACTAATAATTTGAATATCATTAATGCGTATCCAATGTATATGAAAGCCATGACTGCCTAAAAAATTAAAAATGATTTGGGATTATTGTTATTTAAGGTTCCAGGTGGAACTACATTCTAATGTTTTAAGTTATAAACGAGTCACTAATAACCGGCTTTTTTTCACTCAAAACATAATTTATAATTTAAAAAAACCAAAAAAAAGTTTTATTTACAAATAAAACAACACATTTGAACTTGATATTTTTATTATATAATATAAAACAATTTATGTGTAAATTAGCACAAATTTAAAATACAATAAATTGTCAAGATACGTAATCGTTAACATTTCTAACATTTAAAAAAACATAATTCTCTAAATAAACCAAAATCATCAAGTTTTATTTTTTAATAGGAAATAAATTTAAATTAATTTTGACATCAAATATGTTTTTGAAAAACTTTTCTGATAAAACCATGAAGAAATAAATTATACGTATTTACGTATTTACGTATTATATACAAACTAATATTGCAATTTTTTATATTTATAACTAAAATAAATTATGTAGAAAAGTCAATGCATTATAGAACATTCAATTGTACCTACCAGGAACTGGAACCAGAATCGAAAGAACCGGTTCCGGAATCGGAACCTATTTAAAAAAATTAAAAATATTTTTGGTTCTTTACGGTTCTTCAGAGTTTTTCGATTTTATAAAATTAAAGCAAATATAACTAAAACCATTTATCTAATATTTTAACAATAAACATGAACTTTTTGTTTTTATCTTTATTAGGAAAAATATAAGGCCGTGTTCTCACCAAAGCAACTGTCGATGGTACAGGCACGTAATCAGAAAATATTCATTAGGTGGTCCAATGTTAGGTGGGCTCCCTCCTCCTAGGACTTTTTTATATTATAAAAAGGTAGTTATCAGCAGTGGCATAAATACGGAGGGGTTTTCCGGGTTTAAACCCCCCCAGGGCCAAAAAAAAAAAATAAAATTGTTTCATTACTGATGACGTGTAATATATTTTTAGTTTCATTATTATGCTTTGAACTTAAAATATACAACTATACAAATATTATGATAATTAATTAATTATAATGATAGGTGTTTGAAAAGTTTTGTTAACTATGCTGTTTTTATATTCCAATAGCTATTAATTTACTGTAATGTAAAAGTAAATTGTAAATTGGTAAAAAAGTTGTATAAAATAATATCTATTTATAGCAGTTATTTATCTTATTTATCTGTGCAACGAAAAAAAAAAAGATAACGATTATTTTTGTTAACCTCCTCCCTCCCCAGAGCAAGATCGAATTTACGCCACTGGTTATCAGCGTATCATTACTACAAATATATATGTATATAATCTAATAACACCATATTTTATCATTTTGTTCTTCTCTTTGTAATTTTAGTTTTCTTTTGGCACATCCACTGAGAGGTGCCATTTTAAAATTAATTTAAATATTAAATATATAAGATAAAATGTATAAATACTATAAATTGTACAAATATTAACGCAGGTGATGTTAGCATAAGTGCGACATGCGCTGAATGTGAATGTAAGTACCCAATCGGAGACCATAATATAATTCTATATTTCTATATGAATCAATATAATGACAATACCCTCCCTCAAATTATTTTAAAAATAGACATACAAGTATACAGTAGTCACTGTCTAGATATGATAAGAACAACTTGACATTGTAGTATAGTACCGGTATTTAGCTATAAATAGCAATTATTTCCTAATCAATCGTTTAAATTTAGTTACAAGTTCCATTACTTAGATTATAATTAAAACCCAATGTATTTGGTTTTATTTGCGTCATATTTAGGCAATATTAAAAATTTGGTAAAAATTAAAAGCAATCATATAATAATGAGCCCCTCTTAATACTTTAGGTGGGCCGGCCTAAGGCCGGACACATATTAGGGTGGGCCAGGCACACCCTGGCCCTCTTTTAGCTACGTGCCTGCGATGGTAACGCAACTTCGACGCGACGCAACATGTGTTATTAAATCGACATGTTTTCACCTGCAGCAACACAACTGTAAAGCAACTCAACTGTTTAAAAACTATTTTTAAGCAACTCGACATGACAGTCTCTTTCCACCAGTTGCTCGTGGTTACTGTATCATAGTTTATTTTAGTAAGGTACAATATTATATTTTTTAATTATTTATTTAAAGTGGCAAACGAACAAAAAAAAAAATGTGACTTTTATACAATTTATAGAAAGTCATATATGTCTTTATGAAATAAAATCATATAATTACACCCGATAAGATATAAAAGTGGAATGAAATTTCAATTACAACAAATAATTCTAGTAAGTCAATGATGTCCTTTTTATTACGAAATAATAACTAATTTATTTTTTACATTCGAGTATTCGATGTATTCGACATACTTATAATATTAAATACATCATATTATACTTAAATAAATAAAATTAAAACAATAATAATTAATATGCAATTGATAGGTATAAGTTAAAGGTAAATTAAGTTTATTTTCAGTTTTTTTTTATGAGAACATAAAGGTAACTCAACTGAAATTACAGTCGCATTGCTATTGTATAGCCGTTGACAGTTTCTTTTGTTGAGAACACGGCCTAATGATTTGATAATTATATTTCTTGTAATTTTTGTATTTTATACATACGAGCGTACGTATACAAAACGAACTTAAAAACACAACAGGTTCTGATAAATAGCGAAAATACGCAGTGTGCCGACAGCCGAGACCTTAATAATAATAATAATAATAATAACCCCAATAATATAAGATTCATACAAGAGTCAGATAAACATCATGTGGTATAATATATCAATTTCCCATTTTATTGAAAAAAATATTTTATATTTAGCACGACAGTAACCGACACCACGCGATAAACTACTCCTCCACGTTCAAAATACTACACATCACGATCATTTCTATGCAGTATGCACTATGACTATCAGGTCTGTTTTTTTGTGTACATTTGGTGACTGGTGTAGTAACTGCAGGAAGAATTAAAGAAAGTCTATAATATTTTTAATAATAAATGCATCTATTATTTTTGAAAAATAGGTCGTCTGTCAACTTCAATAGTTCATAAATATTTTAGCTATAGTAAAATAAAAGACCAATCAACCTGTAAAACATGTTCATGCACAATAAAAAAAGTGAAAAAAATGTTGTTAAAAATGTCGTTTTTTTTACTATTTGAATAATTAATTTTTAGACACTTTAATTTTTGTTAATGGATTACGGTAAAAAAAAATTAGAAAATTTAAATAATTTATTAATGAGTAATAACACATTAATGGTTACAATTAAATTTTTAAAAAACAATCATTGTATGTAAAGTCAATTACAACTTTAAATTGACAAAATTATTGTTTTAAACGAATTTTTAATTTTCTCAACTTGAAATTTTTTTTACGTAACTTAAATATCTAAGAATTGGAACCGAAATGTTGTATTATTTAAGAACCGCAACCGAATTGTTTAATTTTATAAGAACCAGAACCAGAACCGATAAAAACATCAAGGTTCCAGTCCCTGGTACCTTGGTCACATAAAATGTAAATTGTTCTTGAATTCTGAGTAAGCAAATAATTTTATTATAACTATGTGTTTTTAAATTTCTTGAGTAATTGCAAAACTGTTTACATTTTAGGTAATTTCGTTTCTATTAATTGATCTTAAATTTAACACAGATTGTACAAAAATAATTTCAGCATTTTAAAATCATTTTCAAAGATTGTTTAAGCTGTTTTTAAACCATAAAAATTTTAAAAATGAACCAAGTAGTATGTACCACTTAGAATCGTTTTTAAATGTAATAATTTATTATTACCATACAATTATCTAATAGTTCACCATAATTGTATTTTAATGCTGTTTCTCCTTATTAAAAAAAAAAAAAAAAAAAAAAAAATGAGAATATAATATTCAATTTCTCACCTAAATCTTGGATTCTTGAATCGTTATAAAATTAATCTAGTTAATTAGGCTCAACATTTATTTTTATTAATAAATTGAAAAATAATACTAACCGAAAGTATGTATATGATAATATGTAAAACAATCAATTCAATTGTGAACTATGAATTGTAGAATTTTCAACTATAATTGATGTTAAATGAATAATTAAAATGAAAAGTAAAGGTCATGTAATAATGACGCAATCTTCAAGATATCATACAATGAAGAAGTTTAAAAATAAAAAAAGGAATTGAAATTCCCCATCAAATCTAATTACAATATGAACGATAAGGATAATACAATACCAGAATGTATAATTTATAGCAGTGATGATCAACCTTTTTTCCTCGGCTGGCCATTTTGGTAAAAAATTATATTAGAGTGGACCGTCAAAGATAAAAGTACGAATAATATCAATATTAATGTAATGTTACACATAGTAGATATACAATATACGTATACATATTGGCATATATTGAATTTGTTAAATATTTTAATGACTAAAAATGAATGTATACTTACAGAGTATACATTAATTTGATTAGTATGCTCTTTTAAACTCACGTGTTATATCTTGAAATTTCTGTTTAAAAATGCTCGAAAACAAAATTTAATACATTTTTAAAAAAATCGTATTTAAAAATAATGTGATGAAAATATAAATAGTTGTAAATTAATCCCTGGCATTATTAATTTTTTAATATGCGTACGAAAATTAATTTCGTTAATTAATTATTTATCAACTAGATTTGAGTTTCAATATAATATTCGATAATAATCTTAGTTTAAGTTCATAGTTTAGCTAAGGACTTGGATCGGAAATACACTATCAAAATGTTTGATTATACACTTACACCCAATCATTTTGATCCTAGGCTAGAGCAATTATCGATTAATAGAGGTCATATACCCAATACCCAATATACGACAATGCATATATATGTTTGTCGCAAATAATATAATTTTTTACCCATATATTATATAATGAATGTGAAAAAAGTCCAAGGGGTAGGCATCTATATTGTATCTTACCTATATAGGTACTGCTCTAGTCTGGTAGCATATTTACATGTATGAAAACCAGTCAAAATTGTGTATATTATTACTATTTATAGGTTCCTAAATTATCGTCACTACACTTATACATTTTGTATCTTTATATTTCGAATATTAATGATTCTTATATTGTTTCGAAAACAACTAGAAAACATACTTTCATTACTTTTAATAGCATTGAAAATATTATAAAAACGTTGTTAAATTTATAATACACATATTGTATTCTGCATTAGTAGCTTTAGAAATAGAACGAGAAAAACAATTTATCTATTAATTGGTGTCAATCATAATATGATCTAAGATTATGTATTAAGAGTACTTAATAATTTTAAATTACACAATAAATCATCTTGCATGTGATATAAATGTATTAATAATATAGTTATTGCATATGTTTTTTATTTTTTTAATTAATTTAATGAAGACATTATGAAATGTTCGGTTGATTAATGCAGGTAATTTTTTGGGTAATTTATTATATTACATATAAGATCCAATTCGAGGTACTTATTTTCTATTTTTAAGGAGTTATATGGAAATAATATGGAATTTCGTCTAACAAGATTGATTAAGCTAATTTACGTTATGTTAGCAGTTTAAAAGATTTGATTTAAAATTGTTTACACAAGGTTTTTTTTTTTTACATTTTCTTAAAAGTTTTATACGATGATTTTCTTAAACAATAGCTACCTATTAAATATATATTCATTATATAACTCGTACACAATCTTCATCATATTGTAGAATAGTATTTTGTAAACTATGATTCATTGATTTTTTTTATACGTGAATTTTAGTTTAAATGTACTGTTCCATAAACAATGCATAATAATTCAAATTATGGATAAGTAAATAACGTATTGTTTCTTAATAATAATTTAAATTTTTTTTTGATATTTTGTTTTATTTAAAAAAAAATTATAACGGGCCGCATTGAATACCTAACCTTCGTAGGCCACATGTGGCCCGTAGGCCGCGGGTTGGGCACCACTGAATTATAATATGATTTATAATTATTAACAAATATTAATTAGTTTTAGATCAAATTTAGAGTAGTTTAATCTGCTTGTTTCGCTCTGTATTATTTATTTTAGTCTCCAACTGAAACCAATTTTTGAAAATTAAACATCTTTGATCGATTTGACGTAAGGATAATTATTGTCTAAAATGTACTGTGACATTGTATATGTATATATACAATTTAATATATTGTATAATACATTGTATTGATAAATTGTAAACAATCAATCGAACTTCACTCGGAATTGTTTTTCAAAAACCATTGGTCTTAAAAGCTAAACACCTCAGCCAACTGCTGAACCTTACAGGGCACAATTTTATTACTAACGATAAATCAAACTAATAATATAATATATTAACACACTATTATACTAAATAGATTTACAGTGTTACGGTATACTCTTAAATATTGAAGTTTAAGTTAACAATGCTCAGTAGCGTATCCAGGGGGAAGTTAAAACCCCATCCCCCGAAACTTTTAATCTAGAATATTTTTTGAGAGTCTCAGTATTCATACCTTTTATAGATAATTTTCTAAAACAATTGAACGATAGATTTATATCACACAGGACTGTTTTGAATAATTTTAATTGTATTTTACCTAAGATAGAAATGAAAATACCTGACGAGATTAAAGGTATAATTAATTAGTAGAAATATATCAAGATATAATTAATGAATGTACTGATTCAAAATTAAATAATCATATATTAAACGAAGAATTAGATTTGTAGTACACTAAATATTCAAATTTAACATTTTCCGAACTCAAGTACAAATATGCTATTGAATTATACTTCCAAACTTGTCCAGATGTTTATTCAGTAATATTTAAACTTCTTCAAACATTCATAACACTTCCAGTGTCTACTGTCACGGGAAAACGGTCGTTTTCAACACATCGTCATTTGAAAACTTATTTAAGAAATTCATCTAGACAAATACGTTTAAATGGTTTAGCCTTACTAAATATTCATCGCGATATTAACATAGATATTAATAATTTTATGGATGAACTTGCTAAAAAATCAATACAAAAATTAAATATACATTTATAATTTTTTTTTTTAAAAAATAGATAAATATTTAAATATTTTAACTTTTATAATCAGTGTATTAAAATAGTAATACAGTGTTTAATGTATGATTATTATCTCTGGATTATAATAAAAATACACAAAATTCAAAAAAATATAATGTAACATTTTTTGCCCCCCCCCCCCCCCCAAAAAAAAAAAAAAATTCTGGATACGCCACTGACAACGCTTCACTATATAATATAGAGGTGGTACAAGTAGTATATAGGATATAGCTACTCGTATATTATACATATATCTACGTTTCTAAACTGTATTATAAACAACTATGATTTAAGTATCTCACGAATTATTATTTTACAACTGCTGATTCCGTGGTTGGTTGGAAGTATCTGCCACTTTTTGTCGTCGGTATTTGTCGTCGTTTGTACGTGTATATCAAATGCGTGCGTGCTTACATCCTACTTCGAATAGACCAAAACAAAACAATTATCTGACATAGTATGTTTGTATGTTTCTCATGTAATGGTAAACTCGTTAAACGCGCCCGAACACTGCACTGCACTGCCCGTCCGAATGAAGTTCTCCTGTTACAAACGAAACAATAATTGACGAAGCATTTGAAAGTTTTCCTGCGACCGATTCGAATAGGATTAGCGGCCAATGTGCTTGAATGTGCGTGCGTGTATGTCTGTGCGCGCGCGTGTGTACATATAAAACGGTAACCGTGGTTCGTTCCGCCTCAATACCTAACACGAGTGGTCACCGTCGTATTATACACATGCAACGCGTGCGTTCGTAATGTCTATACACATCAATTATACGCGCGGAGCATCGTTTGGCCCAGTAGCGTGCAGAACCCTTTCTCCGTGTGTGGTAATATTAATTACCTTACACTGCATCCCACCTACTAGTCCTCTGCAAATCGTATGCGTTTTATCGAAAGACTTGCGAGGAATATTCGTTCACTGTTGCATCAGATGAATACCACAGCCATAGACTACGTTTAACTAGAGTTGGTCTATCCATCAAGGATATGCTTCTACAATGATAAAATATTTACCATGACACAATCCATCCACCCACCTATTCGATTTTCGAATCGGGCTTAGGACCTATTTGTGTCACGTTTGCACACCCATAGTCGTTCACGAGATTCATCACACAAGCACATGACACACGACACATACACATATATAATGTATAATTCTGTTTTTTAATGGAACGAAAATAAAAATTATTTATTTATTTAACTGTATTATTTACAACGACGTCGTATTTCTGGTCCGGCGACACGAAACGCAATCGCCGAGTAAAAATGTATACAAAGCGTATTCATTATCTGTTCAAAAAGAACCGGCTGCTGAAAAATAGCTTGTATAATATATAAACTATTTTTCAGCATATTATGACCATATATTATAACCATATTATGGTCAACGAGTCTGTGCGTACAACGATCGCGAGACGTACTATTAAGACGAGATGCTTAATTTATTTGCTTAATTGACCTAATCGTGGTTATAAGTGGGCGTCCATCCAACATGTGTTACATATAACTACAAATAAAAATAAAAAAAAATATTAATTATATTACAGGTGTGTGCAGACACCCGACAATGACATTGAAGTTATTAAAATACAACATTTTAAAGAGAAAAACAAAATGTCTTATCAACCTCATAGTAAAAATCTTTAATGAAATTGATGACAAAATCAAGAATTATATTGTATAACAAAGGTAGACCTAGGGGAGGGGAAGTTCTGCTCACCCACAGTTTTATTCTCATTTTTAGCCCCTATATTAATTTTTGACATAACTTCATCAAAGTATCGAACAATTTTTATTTAAATAGAAATACGCATTATTTCAACCATAGGTATGGTAATTTGAAAATATTTTACACAGACCTCACCTGAAATGGTGTCTGTTTGAAAATATATTTATAAATTTATAAATAACAATTAAAAAATATACACTAGTCACTAGCACTGATGTCTGATATAATATGTATTATGTCTAGCTGTTTATTTTTAAATGAATTCGACAACCCAAAATAAATTCAGCTATTTTTTTCATAATCTACGTCAAGCCCGAATTTAAAAATTTAGTGCCCCCGAGCATATAATTTATGCCCCCCCCCCTCCCAAAATATAAATGATAATAATATAACACTTATTATTTCGTCCATAATCGAAATTCTTTAATATTAAAATATAACTTATAAATGAAAATCCTTTAATACTTTTTTAAATCAACAAATTAAACAAATTATAATATAATAAAAATACAATTTTTTTTTTTTAATTTACAAATTATAACATAATAAAACATACTATTTTTTTTTTCATTAGGTACATCATTTTTAAAATATTTTGCCGCCCCAGAGACTTGACGCCCCCGGGCATAAACCTACCCGTGCCCCCCTAAATACGGGCCTAATATACGTAGATTATTATCTAAAGTAGGAGTTATTTATTTATATATCATTGTATTACAAGTGCTCAGTTAAATTAAGTACCTACATAAAGCTATAATAGCATATATGCACTATCATAGTAGCAATAAATTTAATAATGCACCTACTCTATTTATGTATAATTTTATGAATTATGTTAACCGATTTACCAATCATAATTAATTTCGCATTCATCGACTGTTGTGTCTGAGTGTCTTAAATTTATAACGTCTTGTACTTTTATATTTTGCTTCTTTTTGGTTCAGTTATAGAACCTTAAATTAAAAAAAAATTATACTATCTGGTAGAGTGAAACGTATTGTAAAAGAAAAAAGTGGTTAAAGGAAATCAGAATATTCCATCGTTCCTTAAACCTAATACCAAACCTGAAACATCTACGGGATATAGTTCTAGTGAAATAGATAATCCATCCACTTTATCTACTCTTGGTATGCATTTGAAAAATAAAAAAATAAGGTTGTTAAAAAACTTTTTTCAATAAAAAAATCAATTTTTAAAGTATTTTCCATGAAAATACTAATTAGTTACTATAGATATAACAAAAATAACTATAGATGCTTATTTAATATTATACTTGTATTTTATAATTTTTATATCTGAATAAAATCTGTTTTAATTATGTCATAAAGCATGTAAGTAACAAAAATATAATGTGTAAAATTATTAATTGTATAAATGTTTATTTTTTCATTCAAGTATATGATTAAGACATATTAGATATATAGTCTATTATGGATATGAAATTATTCGTACAAAAAACAAATTAAATACATTTGTCACAAGTATTAAAACTCAACAAATCATTTATAACTTTAATGATAATCATGTATGCTCAGCTCACAACTTAAATGATCTTAATTGTTTAAATAAAAATAAAATTGCATTCGAATAGATAGTTCAAATGGTATTGATAAGTTATTGTTAATTGAAAAAAAATCGAAATGCATTAAATAAAATCAAAAATTAATGATGAGATACTGATTAATCACTTATATTTTTGTGAAAAGTGATTTATATTATGAATATATAAAGCAAATAAAGTAAATCGTTACTTGCAAGCAAACCGAGCAAATTTGTGATACATAGAATATAGATGGTTGGTTTTACACGACATGACCACTTTTGAATTAAGCTGACCCACAGCCAGTGCCGCAATTAGCACCAGGGCAAGCAAGGCAAAGACATATCAAAGGGCCTAAATTATTATTTTGAGGGACCCATTTTTATATTTGAATAGATAGTAAACAGAAATTATATAAATTGAAAAAATTTTAAATATAAATTAGTTAATAAATGATAATGACAAATATTACTTCATTATTGTATTTACTTAATTAATAACTATTTAGAAAATGCATTAACAGAAATTGTTGATAAAACAGAAAAAAAATAAGAAATTTGGTAACAGAATAGGCACCACTAATTTTTCTTTTGAACATACCTTAAGTCTCTACCAAAATAAAATCAAACCACACCAGTACAACAATACACCACAATTAGCACTAAAAATAAAAATAGAATGGCAGGGCTGTATCAAGGAGGGAGATCTTGGAGGAGGCTATCGCCCCGGGCTGCAAGTTGAAAGGAGCCACAATAAGCAGCCAATTTTTTGTCAACAATTTGTCGTTGTGTTAAAGTTGTGAAAAATGAAATGATGAAATATACTATAATATATATAATATCTTATTTATTATGTTTAAATTTTTAAAAATGTGTACTAATGTAACCTTAAGATAAGAATCCAGAGGCGTCATTCAAGGCCGTATCTAGAAATTTTTTTCGAGAGGGGTCCAAAACATGTATATTGTAATTTTATTGAATTTAGATTTCAACTTTTGATATTTGGTTAAAAATAAAACAGAAAAAGATTTAATCTTCTTTTATTAAAATTAATATCATATTTTCATATGATATTATGATATAAAATTAAAAGCAGTCAATGATTAATTGGAGCTTAAGTCATTTTTGACTGAAAATATTTATGTTGTCATTAAAAATAAATATTTTAAACATTCGTAAAATATTGAAGAAATTTCGGGGGGTCCAGACACTTTGGACCCCTCTCCCCAGATACGGCCTTGGCGTCATTTAAAGGAGGGCAAACTATGGAAAATGCCCCACTCTAAAAAATATTTAAAAATTCGGCAATTCTTTGTCCGATGATCAAATGCTAAAATCGGTAAATAGTAAATTTTTATTTACTATTTTATACTCTGAAATCAAATAATATTCTCCTTTTAAGTACACGTTCACGGTTTATTAAAAGTTAGGAAATACTGGCTGCTCCCCAATTTATGATGATCGTTATTATGCAAACCTTATAAACTTTATTCTTAGTACCTATATTTTACATGTTTATATATGTAATCTTTATAAAACAGTTTTAGTGGTATCGGTAGCATAAAAAACCATTAAAATCGTTCCTATTCGTCCCAAACTACGGTACATTATATTTGAGATACGATTTTATGTTTTTATAAATAAGTCCTGTTAAGTATTAAATATACAAATAATAAAATTATAATTATTTATTTAATTAAATTTATATTATTATTCCATTAAACCTATTGATAGGTAACTTATAGCCTATAGGATAAGTAAATAAATTAATGTTTTATTATCTTTAATGTTATTATTTAATTGGGTAAATTGAAACGTTTCATGTTCTCTTTGTTTATTATCATGACATCATTATTTATTACTAATCCTTATATGTTTTATTCCGAAAAAATATTTTATTAATAGTCAATGATCCATAAATATTAAATATTTAAATAAATAGATAACCATCATTTTTTAAATATTAAGAAGTCAGCAAATTTAATCAGTTGCCCCACCCTTTCAAAAGTTGAAATGATGCCCCTGTAAGAATCCTTGTAATAAATATTTTGGTCTTAGTTTTCCTCTGCTAAATAATTGTAAATATTTTATAATTAGATAAGTATAGTTATGACCAGGACTCGTGATTTATAGCACTTAAAATCACTAAAATAAGCGCTTAAAAACATTATAAGCACTACAATAAGCATTTAAAAAATTTAAAATCAAGCAAAAATATTTATTCAAAAAATAAAAATAAACTATAAAATTCTAACTAAAAAATCAAACAAAATAAAAATAAATTTTCACTTTCAAAACGTAAAGGTTTTTATGGATTTTCAAAGGGATTTTTCTGAAAAATAAAATGTAAATTGTTCACTCTGTTCTTGATAATTCTGACATTTGACACTCGTTCTATTTTCAGCGTTGGAATACCTTCATTAACCCTAAAACGATGCCTTGGACAGCGACGAACTACATGACAACGTATAATAAGATAAAAATTAATTTTAATTCTATCAAAAACGACTTTGCAGGAGAAAACTATAAAAACGTACAAAAACTGGTCAAACAAGCAAAACTAATCAGAAAAACTGGAAATAAGCATTTTTTTTAAAAATTGCTGAAAAAGCAATAAAAAGCACATTCAAATTTCATAATTGTACGTGTTAAATTTGACATACACTTCTATAGCACTCTGTTACATTTTAAATCAATCCATAAAAATAAGCAAATACTTTAACTCCCGAGCCCTGGTTTTGACTTTAAGAAATTTTAATTTATTACTTTTTTATTGATCTATGGCTTCAACTACATTGGTCATACTTTTATTACCACCAAAAATTGCCTGTATCATTATAGCCGAATTTTATGAATAAGGGCTCATGATTTTATTTTGCCCTAGGGCCCTAAAGAACTTAATTGCGGTACTGCCCACAGTAATAAAATCTAGAGACCGCCGCTGTTAAGCAATTATCCTTTCCCCACCACACAGTCGAAGGATGTTGAGTGTTCCACATCCAAGTTGTACCGAACTTACAAATCTGGACGTAGAACACATTTATAAAACAAATTAGTATTTTGTGTTTAAAAATCACATCGCATTAACTCCTGTGTCGTTTTTAACGTGACGTGAAAGGCAAATAAAACTTTTTGAAACCCTTTAGTAAAAAAGTACATTTTTCTATGCGATATAATTCATAATAATTACCTTAACATTTTAATTCGATATTCTCATGGCTACATAGAAGTAAGAGTATTGGGCAATGTCAAAGTTTGTTTAGCGAAGTTATGTTTCAAAAATTATATATAGTCAACGTGGTACAGTTTTAAAATGAAAACGTTCTAAAGTTGGTGTCCCATTTTGCTTGACTGAAGTCGTTACATAAAAATGTGTATCGTAAGACTTCTTAGATCAATAACCACCATAATAAGCCTTTGGGTCATTTTTAAGTACATAATCAAACTAAAAATACATATGTGAGAATTTCATTTTAATTACAACGCAAAATGTATGGTTTAAAATGTATTTCTAAATCAGAAAATATTAATTAAAAAATGTATTAATTTTATTATTTAGATGAAATGATTTTTCTTTTTTTTTTTTAAGATTATAACTGAAAATATTCATCTGGCGCAAATAAGGTGGATAAGTATCCTAACTTATAAATTATCTAATTTACTAATTAATATTAATAATATCATTCCATTTGGACAACAGTTCTTAACACGTAAAAATAATCATTGGAACCATATTCCCTCGAGTTTACAAGAAAAAAAAATTAAATAATTAATTTTTATATATACTTTAATAATGTCTGAATGTATTATACAGGGGAATTAAGTTATTTTATGGGAACTTAGTTGTAATGGTTGGCAAAGCCCTAACCCCACCTCCACGTGGTGCCAACTGGTAACGGAACCAGCTTCCAGCAAACGGGGGAGGCACAGAAAGAAAACTGTACAAAACCAAATACCAGCGACCAACAACACCGACCAGAGAGGCTAACATCGCCCTCAAACATCGACGCAACAGCCGAAGGATCGAAATCGACGAGGACCGAAACGAGACCATCTGCCGGGCATCCTTCTCATGTCTCACTTCCCTTCATCTGAAAAGGCCCTACAGCGGCAGGCTGCTCCAGAGCACTTAGTAGGGCACCTACACGACGGTTTATCACCGTTAGGGTGATTCCGATTAAAGATGGAAAACGGAGCGACGATGGGACGGTCACAAGATGCCACTACCGACCGCGGCTCAGATGGACCACAAACCACCATAGGACGAAAAACTGCACAAAAAAAAAAAAAAAACCAATCACCGGCGACTAACAACACCGACAGAGAGGCAAAACATCGCCCACAGACCGAGCGGCGTCGTCGGTTAAAACTGAAAAAAAAAAAAAAAAAAAAAAGTTGTACTTAAGAGATTACAATAGGAAGTCGTACACACAAAGTTCCAAAGCAGTAATGTGAGTCTCGCAGTGAACCAAATTTAAGGGCTTTCATTTTATTATAGATATTATTTTTTTAAATATCTAATCGTTTTTAAGAATATAATAATAAATAATAAATCCAACACTACATATTTATGAAAGTTTATCATTACTTAGGTACTATTGAATATAATATATCGCATCAATATTTAAAATACTTACCTTGATATTACCTGCACAACAAATTATGATTTAAAATTTGTATGCAATGACATTTGAAATTTCATTCATTAACAACAGTGAAATTCAATTTATAAAAACAGTTCCATCATATTACTTTCAAGTCGATGTTATGTACCGTTATGTTTGATGGAATCTCTAATCTCTAATTAATTAAAAATTAAATAAGTAAGAAAATAAATGTAAAGAAAAAAATATTGTCATAGGTAACTAATAAGTTAGTACTTTTCAATATACTGTCAGTGACAAATTTAAGAATAATTAAATCCCTCATATTAAATATACCAAATTTTTCCATTATCAAACAGTGATTCACTTTTAATTACTTTTTTAGTTAACTTTGATTACTTTAATTTAAGTATAATAGTGGTCTTCGAAGGAACATAGTCAGATATAACGTAGTTACCTGACTGTTGGATCCGTACATTGTTCACAAACTTCAATACCTCAATATATATAATGTTTAATAAAGATTTACAAATTATAAATACATTTTTTACCAAAACACAAATTATATAAATATTTATATTTTATTTAAAAATATTACATATATATTAGCTTATACAGCTTAGTTATAAAAAATAGTAGGTTAAACAAAAAGATTTTTTTTTTTAAATTAAATCAAAAATGTACATTTTATTGCATAAATACTAAATGTATTATAAATATAAGAACAACTATAATAAGAATAAAATGTTTAAAAGGTTATTCATATTATTTGAAATGATCTGACAATACATGGAAGTTAATACAGTAATATGTCTCTAACGCCATAGTTGTTTGATCCATTGATTTAGTACTCTTCATTTCACCATTGGAAATACCTAAATCATAAATATGCTTAATATTATTATTATAAAATTCAAGTTAATTTCTTGAATTTCACTATATGTCTGAACAAAAACAAATAAAAAAAAAACCATAAATGCTAAGAATTTATTAGCATACACAGAAATAACACAAATTTTAATCTATAATAATAAAACAAATAACTATTAGGTTCATTAAATTTAAAATGATGAAGGTTCTACTATAATTAAATTAAAACCATTTTAAATTTCATATTAAAAAAAAAACATTATTGCTTAGGGAGATTCAATTTACTTCTAGAGGCTTTTTTTAATAAATATTACTAATCAATTAACTACATATTTGATTATAACCAAATAAATAGTATACATATATTAATACTATATCATATTACCCTTAAAATTGAGTAAAACAATCAGAAGAAACCATACAAAATATCTACTTTAATTGCATTAACATATATAAAGAAAGTTATTTTTTAATAAGCTTTTATCACTAAATATCAACTATCCATTTTATCCATAGATAATGAGAAAAATATTTATCATTAATTAGTTGCAATTTAAACCTTGATAAAATTATAATTTAGATATAACTTATTGTAATATACCTTGATATACTTGTTTAGGTAAAATGTTTTTAGTATCACGATGAAATATGCTAATAACACGTCGATTATTATTCTGTGATGTTAACTGTAATGTCCAGCTATCATAAGTAAATGCTCTGAAAAAATAATAAAAAAAAGTTAATAACTAAACCACAAATAGTAAATACAATAACAA
Organism: Sipha flava; assembly: GCF_003268045.1. Lineage (NCBI taxonomy): Eukaryota > Metazoa > Arthropoda > Insecta > Hemiptera > Aphididae > Sipha > Sipha flava. The sequence continues at coordinate 307,296 of NW_020273610.1, forward strand.
AACATAATACTTAGGTATGTGATGTTCAATAAAATGGGTATTAATTGAAGACCGGAATATTTGTGGAGGTAGAATTTTAACAGAAGTTACTGATTGTATTGGTGATTCATCACCAAGATAATAGCTCAATGCCTTTGTTATAACTGGCATCATACTCTGAGTAGATATATTTAAAACAGATTCAGTAATGGCAGCTAAATCTAAAACTGTATGAACTCTACATAACCATATCATCCATGACTCTAACGTTGTCCACCAATTAGAATAATCAATATTACAAAATCTAAAAACAAAAAGCTTGTCTATATAAATAATATATTTATACATATATAATTTAATATATATCAAATATTCATATACAGTACTTGTTGTTATATTCTAATTTTAAATTATCAGCCAAAGCTACTTTTGAAACTACAAACGCTTGAGTGTAATCATTTTTTAATTTTTCAATACCAATTTCAATTAATAGCTGAAGAGGATCATACAACTTTTCTGGATTAAATAAAGTATTTCCTGGTAAAGATTTTAATATATGTGCTAACCTTGTACCATTTGAAGATTTAATCTAAATTTAATAACATATTAAAATTTAATGAATAATTATTAATCGATAGATTTAATGTAAAACATACCAATGGCTTAAATGTTTCATTTTTTACAGACTTATACAAAAGTTCAAAACACCCAATCAAATCATGATATGATTTGCATTCTATAGATTTAAATTACATTAAAATAAAATTTAAAAACAAAAATAAATTCTCTCATTACAAACCCAGCAAATATATCCAAAGTTTATCGGTAAATTCTTGTTGAATACATTCAGAAGCAATGACATCTATGACACATTGACAAAATAATTTTTGTTCATTATCTTCTTGCCCTCCAAATTTCCCTCGTTTGTACAATGTAGAAGATACATTTTGCAACATACTTGGGAACATTTCAATAATTTTCCCATTAGTACTACCTCTTATATCACCCTACAAAATTACATAAAATCAAATTTTCAAATAAAATTTGATCATTATGCAAGTGCTTACTTGAAATTGAGGAAACACAATATTATGTCTGTTAGTCAAACATTCATCTTTCAAATATTTCAATTGATCAATTAAATCTTCTAAAAATAATAATTGGTGCCATAATGAATGCAATGGACTAGTTTCATGACCTAATATACAATGAATGTCCTGAAAAGTAAATTCTTGTGAGGCATTTGTTATAAATAATTTAATATTATTGATACAACTAGTGATATATTTTATAAATCTATGTTTTTATAATTATTTTTTTTATTATTTCATTATTTAATGAATGGAAAATTAAATAAAATACTTATCACCTATATTAATACATAAAAGTATGGAAGAACAAAAGTTGTAAAAATAATGAATTTAATTAATTTGTTAGTTTTTCTTTTTAATTAAAAAATATACTGTATTAAATGTTTTCATATACTTACAATAGATGACTCTGTTGACATGAGAGGAGCAAAAAGAGATGGTCTACGCCAACTAAGATGAAGAACAACCATTCCTGGATTATTGTCAATAAATGTTAATTCTTCTGTATTAGTAACAGTATTTAAATTTATTACAGCAGACACTTTAGACTCCAACTAAATATAATATAAATAATTTAAGTAATTTATAATATTTATAGTAAATATACAAACAGTAAAAATTTGAATTATTTATAATATTTATTTACTATCATAGATGACACTTGAGGAAATTTCTTATGAGTTTCTATCATACTTTGTACAGATAACTCATCATGTTCTACATCATTATGACCTTTATATTCACCCCAATAACGTGAATTCCATCCTTTACATGTATGAGAGCCCAACAAAATTGTATTATTCTTAAGTCCATCACATAATATGAATATTGGTACACTAATCAACTGATTATCCTTTAGTTTTAAGTACACTAGTTGCCTAAAGATAAACATTTTAAATTATTAAATGCATATAGATTTTAAACATTCGTTTTTTTTCTTTTAAATCTTTTAAATTTTTTTTTAATTTTATATTACTATAATTGTCAATCACATAATTATTAATTTTAATTTTAATAGTTCATAAATTTAAAATTGGTAAAAAAGTATTTTTTGAGTTTAATAATCATTACATATAGTAATCTGTTTTTTTTTTTTTTTTTTGTAGCAATAAGTGATATCCAATTAATAAAATAATGGTAAAAATGCCGATGATATAGGAAGAGAAGTAGAAGCTGTTCAAACAATAACTCACTCCACTGTAATAGATTTCTTTACTACGTCCATTACACAGGCAGAAGAAAATGGAGTATATACAAGTGATATTTTGGTGCTTAAACAACAAGCATAATTTAAAACAAAATAATAAAAACAAATAAGTTTTTTTAAACCAGTACTATCAAAAAATTAATTAACAGTACAAAATAAATTTGTATGTATGTATGCATTATTTATTTTTTAATAAAATAAATGATAGTTTTTCATCAAGGTAAAAGCAATTTTATGTAAGCCACTATTAGTCAGGTTATTTTGTTAATCCGACAATCCTCTGATCTGGCATCTGTAAGATTATCAAGAATCTACTGCATTTGTACATTCAAATTTAATCTTGATAAAAAAAAATATAAAACCATATAACCATACTATCATTATATGCACAAAGAAAGCTAAACTACAATAATTAAACTGGAAACTCTCCTACTACCAGTGTTTTTTAAGAAAAATACGTTTCTTGCCTCATATATAATCTAAAATCTACGCTATTAAACTTACAATTTTGTTTAAATTATCATAATTTAAATTTATGATTACAATCTAAAAGTCTATGCTAATAATATTATTTTTAAAAAATGTAAATAAAATGTTTAATAAAATTTTGAGTTTCCATATTTTACCTTGCTTGAAGCAAATTTAAGGGGAAATGGCTATCTATAGGTCTGTTTGTTTTAACTTGAATTATTTCAGCTTTTACTGGACTAAAAGGACATTCTAATGGATTTCCAGTTAATTCTAAAAAGCAAAAACAAATAATTTTAATACTAATAATAAATCAAGAAAATTACAATAAAATTCAAATTTAAATCTAGGTACCTAATTCATCATCGTCATCTTCATCATCAGAACTCAATGAATTCAAAACATTAGAGTTTACAGCTTTTTGAGATGGTTTTTTCTAAAAATCAATATTTTTTTATTAATTCATTAAAACAATATAATTACAATGAAATATACTGACATAAATATAACCAACTATGGGATTATCATCACTATTGAAACAGAATGGTTGAATGTATGAAAAGGTCCGAGAATCACATTGATTCAGAAAAAATTCAGGATGTAAATTAATTTTTCCATGACAACTTTTGATAAAACTATTAAGATCCATCGAGAAAATAATATGTACCTATAACAACATATAACATATAAAAGACAGCAAATTAATACATGATGAAACAATACATTTATTTTACTATTAATCCTATATACAATTATTAAATATTTCAGATTAATCATGAAAATTATACTATACAATATTTTCAATTGATTACATATTAATTCATAAGAAATGTTTACCAAGTATAACTTGTAAAAGTACTATAAAAAAAATATTATACATACATGTTACTATTTTTAAAGATATGTGATGTATTATTCAATTCCCAAGAAAAAAAAAACCTCTGTAAATTATACAAATATTGAACGTTTTAGAATCTATAAATATTATATTATATAGATACTACTGTACAGCGTTTTTTAAACTTTTTTATCCATGGAACCCTTTTTGATGTCCAAATTTATCATCGAACCACTACTTTTTTTTTAACTTTAAGCTTTTTTTAGCTTTTTAACTTTTCTTAAGATTATTTGTAAATAAACTATAATCATATAATAATATTGTGTTAAAGGTATTCAATTCAAAAAATATGTTAAAATAATAATAATTGTATACATATATAATAATACTTTGATCATAATTACCTTAATAAGACTAAATATAAATTTAGTCTATTCCATATGGCTTATAATTGTTATTTAATAAACAAAGATATTTTTTTCTATAATGCAAACATTTTTTCACCATTACTAATCTTAAGTTGGAAATTTTAAAGTAATTTAAATTTTTAAGAAATAACTTTAACTTCATGGAACCCTGAAGTGATCTACACAGAATCCACAGTGATCCACCCAGGTTCCGTGAAACATAGTTTAAAAAACGCTACTTTATTATATTGAGAATAATCAGGGCCTAAAGTGGAGGGTGCATGGGGACTCGGTTCCTCTACATCTCATGGCACTTATAAAACATCCCCTTTAATATTTTTTTGAAAAATTTACTGAAACACTGTTTTATAAAAATAATCATACACAATAAACCAGTTGTCAAATTGGCTTTGCAATTTAATTAATGTCACTAGGTGTTAAACAGTGGTCTACAAACAAAACTAACTTATATTAAATATAAATTATAAAGCAATATATAATTATAAATACATTTTTTCAACTATTTTATTTTATTAAAAGATATTTAAAACAATAAATAAGTAATTTACAAGTTTAAACATTTTTACAGCACATATTTGTGATGGTAGTGGAGGAAATTGCTCACTAACAACACTTCATAACATTATATATATATTTATAATTAATAACCTAGTAATTGTATAGGACTATATAGAATGCTGAGAATTATATATAGATTAGAGTCTCCCTGATTTTTTTTGCCGCTTTAAACCCTGAGAATATTAATATCAAACATAAGTTAACTTACTCGTGCAACGTATTTTTTCAATGGAAAGCGTATTTGATATAAATTAAAACCAGATTAATTTGTTCAACAATAAAAAATATTTAGTCGTAATTGCTAAGAGTTTTATTGTTATAGTTATTAATTTATGATTATTATTATTAGTAATTTCACAATTTTCGTATAATATAGAGTAATAAAAATATATTATAGTAACATATGAATATTAAGAACATATTCAATATAAGTTGTGATTCCTGAATAAAGATAATAACAACAAAAAGTAATGTTATTTAATCGACAAAAATTGGCGGGCAACTTCAAGATAGATAAACATGGTGGGCAACTATTACTATAAATTGTAGGTTAATAAATGATAAGGATCTGAAAAAGTCCGATTTATGAATCATAAAATTTATTGTAATCTCGACAAGTCATGAAAAAAATCTGAGTTTTTTAACAATAATTAATGGGTAAAAGCTAAAAAGTGTAAAGATAGATCTCTACAAGTTTACGGTTGATACGCAAAACATTGTTATTTATTTTTAGGTAATTTATGTTTGTATTTTGTGATTGAAGATGCAACCAACGAAAACGAAGCTATTATCAAAAAGGTCTAACTGGTAAGCTTGTTATAACCTGTTGTAGTTAGATAAATAAGATAGATATAATAAATAGATTTTGTCTAGGATTGCGCAAAAACGATAATGGTTCGATATATCGATGAATGAAATATCGATGTAAACTTTTATATAGATATCAAAATATCGATATAATTTTATAAATTAATATTATTAGGTCATATAAATAAATAAAATGCAAATAACAAGTAAATATTTTAATATATAATGTGTAATATTTAATATATAATATATATAATTATGTGTACATTGAATATTATAAAATTTACATCTTGTATAAGGTAAAACACTTAGAAAATTAGAAATTCAGAACCAATACTTATCATCTAAAGATTGTAAAAACACAAGTTTTGAACACCACCATTGGGTGTTTCATAAACTTGTACAAATATTGACTGACTGGTGAAATATTGTAGAATACGTGAAGAACTCCACTGTGAAATTTCACAGTTAGGTACATTACAGTTTGGTAATATTTAAGCTCATTTTTAAAATTTGTTTTCAAAAATTAATTAATATTTTAAATCACAGCGATGAACAATTAATTGTTACTGATGGTCTAACTATCAACTGGTAAGCACCAAGTAGATTTAGATTTAGATATGTTTAGAACTTAATATTTAGTAAGTAGTAATTGACACTTGACGACAAACGACAGAGCAAATAATATTTAATACCTAATACCTATGTATTTTGTAATATACCTATACTTCATAGTCTATTCAGAGTTACGACTTTACGAGTGCTTACAACTATCGATAAATATCGAAATGTTATGAACTGCGGTGCATTCCAGGAATTTTATTGAAAAACTATGGTCGAGTGCCAGACTTCCGGGTAATCCTAATAATAATCACAGGGGGTCGCGAGTACATATATAAGGATACGTTGTCCCGGTGATCGAAAACGGCGACAACCGAGATAATTATAAAGCCATTAAAACCTGTATCAACGCATGTCTAAAAAAATAACTTGGAATCAATTAGTATGAAAAAATAGTTGGATATATCAATATTACATAATATATGCATCAATATTATATCGATATATCGGTATATAAATATCCATGCGATATTTTCGATAATATCAGACTGTAATATCGATGAAACGATAATATCGATGTTGGTTGCACATCCCTAACTTTGTCATGATCATAATAAAACGAGTGATGTGATGGTATGTATGTTGGTGTATGTTGATAGTTGAGTCGGTGTTTGTTTTTAAGCATTTTTATCGTAAACTGTTAAACTTAGTACGACAAAAATAGTTAATTTTGTATGAAATAAAAATAAAATAATTTTTTCATTCATAGGTAACTAGTGGTTACTACAGCAGTTAACCTAACCTAACGTCGGAGTATAGATTAAACCTATCTAATGCAACTAAATTCGAATTCAATTTCTGATTGAATTATGGCTGCTAGTAATTTTGACGAAAAAAGTGGTATTGTACCTTGTAATACAGAGTGGGGTAGGTGGTGGCAAACCTTAGAAGAATTGCATATCGAAGTGAAATTTACTGTAAGCACCCGTTCAAAGGATGTCAAAGTCAATGTTACCAATTCAAGTATTACTTGTCAAATTTTAGGGAAAACTTTATTTTCTGTAAGCTAATTTGACTAATATTTTTTATATTTCTGTTGCCCAGAATAGATTAAGACTGTTCTGTGGTGTAGTGTTGCTAATTTATTAATTTGTTTATATTCTATAGGGAAATTTATTTAGAAAAGTACATGCAGACGAAACTGTTTGGACATTAGAAGATAATGGTACTCTCTTAAACATTGTATTGGCTAAAGCAGACTTCATCAAAAAAGAAATTGTTTGGGAAGCTTTAATGGAAGATGGGTCATACAGAGCAGATCCTGTAACCTATCATGAAATGAGAAAAAAAATGGATCTTGAAAGGTTCCAAATTGAGGTAATTGCATAAGAATTGTAAAATAAAATATATGAGTACTATATTTAATTAAGAGAAGTACTACTTATCTTGTCAAAAAAAAAAAAACTTAAATCAACTAAATTAATTCACTCTAATTTTTTTCATATTTAATTCATTTTGTATAAACTTTCAAATGTTTATGCTATAAATAAACTATAATATTTAAATATAGTTTCTATCTATTTTGATTATTATGTCACATATTAAATGTTTATTGTTATTTCATGAAAGAAAATCTAAACTTCACATTATTTTTTTCAGATTCTATAATTCATAAATTTCAATATTCTTTTAAGTTATTGAAATAATAGGTAATTGGTATTCAGAATTTACTACAGTTTATCAAATTTAATATGTCTATATATTGTATCTATCTCTTACTAATTATACTTACTACTAATTTGAATGTTTTTTTTAAATAAGCTATACTTCTATAAATTCTATTAACATCTGAAATTTAACATTGTTATAATTACATAATATTAATTTCAAACTTGAACTAATAGTATATTACTTTAATATATTATTATAATATCTAAATAATGAGTATTTTTTACTTAAACTAGGTAACTAGATATTAACCTTATTAAAAACAAATAATTTGAAAAAAAATAAAATGTATAATAGTTCATACTATTTTAATACGTATAATATTTACATGTAAGACTAAATTGAATTCCTCAACAAAAAATACTTTTTTTTATTAACATTTTATTAACCCTTTCTTAAATGTTAATTGTTGCTGAATTAAATACAACTATTTATACTTGAAAGACAAGAAAATTAGGAAAGTTCTGTGTTAAATCATTTAAATGTAAAAAACATCCACATAAAAATTTATGATATCAATATCATAATTTAAAATAATTAAATCATGTTTTAGTATCCTGGAATGGACTTCAGCAAAGCACAGCTTCAGAAAAATTATGACACTGTACCCGGCCTCAATACTCAATAATTTTTGGTTAATTACATTATTATGTACTATTAATCTTATACTTATGTATGTAGACTATATTTTTAGTAAGCTAAGGTTTAAATATTACTTTAAATTGTATTTTTCATTTGTTAGGATCAATGTAAAATTACTGTTCCTCCTTTATCAATTTGTTTTATTATATACCTTGTTCCTTCGATGTATACAATGTTTTTTAAATCTAATTCTTAAATTGTTATTATGTTATATCATGTTGAACAATTTTTAGTATTTCAATCATTTTGCTATAACCTATGGAGTATTAATCATTTCTACCAATATTATGACATAGTAAATTGCACATGGTCAGTGGTCAAAAAAGGCATTAAATATTTGTACCTATTCAATTTACATATTTATTTGTACAAATTTTAAAAATCTGTACATGAATAAAATAACATCCAAAACATAAACATATATATGTTACGGGCTATTAATCTGCACAATATCCAACTTAAGTGGTTAAAGTGAAAATAAAACACATTGCTCGAGCATTATGTACAATGAACGAATGCGTGAAGGGTATATAATGTATAAAAATATATCTATTGTCAGTTGTATATTTTGGGTGATTTTTCGGGGGATGTCCAACATTTAATGAACTTCACAAATGAAAATTTTAGAAATATTTACTGATATAAAAAAAAATCAAACTAAATGTTTTTAAATTACTAATTTAAGATATATATTCGGGGCCCGTTGTTTCTGCCTTTTATACAAAATTATTTAATAATCTCATTCGCCATAGCATAAGATGCAAATTTGAATATTTTTATTGTGCTAAAATATTTACAAGTAATATATATATCTAGGTCAAACAAGTGTAAGTAAAGGGGGCCTGGAACCGATAAACCCCGGGTCCTCAAAAGTTCTCACTGGTTCTGACTATACCTAATAAAACAATTAATAGTGGTATATTCACAAATTCAGGTATCTCGTATACATTATGTCTGTATTTTAATAATAATACAATATGTGTATAAGCTATCAGTCTATAGACTTATAAATCTTGCATGGCATATTTATGTATACATAAATAAACGGCCATGCAAAATTTTGTACTATAGATTTATATGATAAATTTTATTAAAATATGCTCTTATTACTACCAAAAAAATTTTATAATATTTATAGTTCTTAATTTATTTGTTAAAGTTGAGTTTAATCTACTAATCGAATCCTATATCTAAATATTTGTGTTTCAAATTGCTTCAAGAAATAAAACTTTGTTTCTTAGAAGTCATCTAATGTATAATCTGATTCAATAATGATATTCACTATATTTTTTGTGAAAGTTAAATTATAAAATGTATTAATAGGTAGGTATCTAAATAATATTTAATTATAAATGTAATAAACAAAAAATTTTCTTGTACCCTAATTTGAAATTAATAAATAATTATAATATTCGCGAGAAGACCAATATTGATAATTGTAATTTGTTTTATTAGTGTCAAATCCTTGGATATAAATATAATTTCCTTGTATATGCACCTTATGGTTCTACAAGTAAATGTTATAACCAAACTCAATTTATGCGCTATACAATAAATGAAAACTACTTCAGGGTGTAAGTCTCTTGTTCTAGTTTGAACACTAAAAAAATTATATGATTTATAATTTGTAAGTAGTAATTATTTTTAATTTATATAAATAAATACTCAACTAAAAAACATACTAATACATTTAAAGCAAAAAATAGCAATACAAGATCTACTATTTTCTAGCCATTTAAATTCAGTATAGTATTTAGCATTAAAACTTCTATTCTGATTTCAAAATGTTGTTAATGGAAATATCTAGAAAAAATAAATTCTTCAATATTTTCTTTGTAAAACAAAATAATGTAACACTAGTTAATACATTATGTTATTAATCAAGGATCGAGTTATTTCTTGTTTTATTCTAATTATAAATTATTTATTATTTAAATATTTTTTATTTACTTGAAATTTAGGTTACTTTTGACCCAAATTTAATGTGACCCTTTTCATCAGACTGTATATTAAAATTTAAAACATTCTTTTTCAGTTCAATTTTTTCATCATTGCTGTTATGTTTACAACCTTCATGGTTACATATTTTATTTGCTTTTGCAAATGATTCTTGACAGACATATCAAAGTTATTTATTCGTGTTTATATTCTCTGTTTCATTTTTGTTTTTAATATTCAAAATTGAAGAACATTCTTAAAATTAGTCTAACTACTTATCATGTTTTTGTTGATTTAAGTAATTTCACAAAAAGAATACTGCGTCCAGGAGCGGATCCAGAAATTTATTAAGGTGGGGGGGGGGGGTAATTAAAATTTATTAAACAGATACTATTCATACTTAATAACATACTTCTTAATATTATTAATTTTAATTTATTTTTTAAAACTGGTATCAATAACAACAATTATATAATTAAAAAAACAACACACATTTTATAGATATGGTACACCAAAAATAAAAAAAATTCAAAATAATTAAAATACACATTTAAAATTAAAAATTGAATAAGGTTACATACATTTACATTTTACATTGTACACAATAGTATATATCAATAAAATAATAATAAAAATAAAATATTAATGACTTCATCAGACACAATTACAACATCATTATGTACATTCAGCAGAGCTAATCCAACTAATCTCTCTTCACTCGTTCTATTTCTCAACCAGACTTTTAACCTTTTCAAGGTAAAACAACTTCTCTCTGCCGATGACACTGTCACAGGTAATTTTCTAGGATAATAAACTCAAGGAGGGAAGGGTATCTACCCTATTACCCCCCCTTTGATCCACCACTGACTGCGTCACTACAGGTAGGTACATATAAGTACCGACAATACTGTACATAATATGTATTCATGTTATAGAGTATAATATTAAAACAAATGAAAGATAGTATTTAGATGATGTAATTTATCCTTTATTATTAAAGTACATGATTTATAATAAAACCATGAAAACTAAAGATCTATCTATAGATGTATCTAGTTTTCGTGAATAAAACAATTAGCTTATTGAAAATAAATTATGTCGATATTAGAAATACGCCCAACATTTGAATTAGACCGACATGGACACGATATTAATAAAGAGACACGCTGTGGCATCCTGGGTAAATTAATACGCAGCAGGATCGCGAAAAGAATAAAAAAGAAAATTACTCCTGCTGTTATATTTTATTTCATAGTTCTGGTTAATACAAATTTGAGAATGCACAAAATCGATCGCACTCCAAAAGAGCAAAACTACCTATATTGTATTATTTACGTCAGCCCCAATCTTAACTTATATTATGGAATCTGATTCAATACATTAATATCTTATAAAGTTAATATTATAATTAAGTAAATTAATTAATTATACACAGAATGGAGCAGAAGGACTGTCAACAAATAATGTTTTAAATAGGCAATACATTACCTATGTATTATATATAATATTGAATACATAGTTTAATTCACATGTATAAATTAGAAATTAAATTTTGTGCATTCTCAAATTTGTATTACTCGGAACTAAGAAATAAAATATAACAGCAGGAGTAAATTTTAGTTGTTGGCCACAAAAGCCAACAACTAGTTAGCTGTAAAATCAATAAACAATAAAACTTACATGACATATTTTTATGTACATATTCTCGCAATTTAAAGTATATCACGTATATATTTTTTTGTGTACTCTTGGGATTATAGAAGTTTATAATTTTGAATTGCATGTGCAATTGCTGTTATAATAAATAATAACACATTACAAGCAGTTCCTGGTTGAACGAAAAACCATTCTAACAATATCAAGATACCATATTTTGAGAAGGTAATTGTTTAAAATTTAAATATATGAAACATGCAATAAACAATTTTTGTAAGAACCTTGTTTGGGGGTATTCTAAGTGCCCAATATGGGACCCAGTTTGTACACAAAATAATAACTTCAAACGGCTTGTTAAAAAAAAAAAAGCTTTTTATAGCATAATAGTATAAATATATTATACACGGGTAATAGGAAACAAATTATTTTCAAAAAATATAACTAGAAATTTTAATCACTTATGTGTTCGACGAAGACATTTTTAATTAAATGTTAACCTTACACGATTTTTATTTTCTCTTTGTTCTCTTATTTTTCCAGTGATTTTTAAAATAAAAAAAGTGTGGTAATTTATATGGCTAAACACTTTTGAAACTAATATAAATAAATTAAAATAATACATTTTATATTCAAAATGGTAATAACGTGATAGAAATTGTTGAATTGCGTTCCAAGATATCATAACAGCAAAGATTTATGCTATCGTAACAGATATAAACTTTAAAAAGCATAATTTTTTCAATCAACTTATTGGTTTAAGTTATATTTTCAGTTATCATAGTACAAGAAAGTAATACTTAGGATGAAAATATTCTAATTATACAATTTATGTAAAAAAATATAAAACACCGCTATGCTGGAAATAATTTATTCCAGACAAACACAAAACTATAATATATGTAATAAATACATTTAATTTATTTATTATTGTTTTTACATATTAAATCTGTTTTTGTGTAGTTCTAAAAGCGTATCTCAATTCCACTAGAACAGCCCCCCCCTTAAGTACGGTAATAGATTTTTTGCGTGAATTGTTAATGATATACTTTTCCAGAATTCCTTACTCTCATCGTTGCAATAACATGTTTATTGAATATAAATATTAATTTAACCACAGAGATCCGTACCTGGCCACAATAAAAATAATAAAAATTAATAACATCACATTGTTATTGTTAAATTAATTTGATTAATAATTCACTTTTATTTCAGGTATACTGAATATTCAACTTTCTATTTTTTCTTACGTTAATTTAAACAATTTAAGAATGAATAATTATACAGTAAGTATAACAATATGTTTTATTTGGGGTGCCATTTATAAAGAATAAAATATACACCCCATCCCCTTGAAAATTTGAATTATAATTGGTCTAGGTGTATATGGATAATTTAATATTTGATTTTAGTCATAAGACTTAGAAGTTTAATATGTTTGCTATTGAAATTATATGTAAAGCATTTTTATAACTTGAATATTTTTGATAAATTATTAGAGTATATTATGAAATTAAAATTTGAAAAATGCTAAGATTTATATTTTTACATGTGTATATATATGTGTGTGTGTGTGTGTGTGTGTATTTATAGTTTTAGTATGGAAAAATTAAATTTCATGTGAAAAAATATTCTTTAAAATAAGCGTATAAAAAAAAATTGAGAAAATTATTTAACGATTAATTTTTGTTTAAAGTTCTGGTGGTCGGAAAGAAATTGACTTCATTATAATATTTTATTCTTGTACTGTCTTATTAAAAATTGAAATGGCACCCTTGGTTTTATTACTATATAGTTAAATGAAAATATATATTCTAAGTAATTAATTTCAAGTTTTTTTCATTAAACCTTTTTTAATTACATTTTAAATCAAAACTATTTGAACTAGCTTTAAACAGTTTAAACTAATCAATGTTTACATTTTGCAAAAGCGATTTTTTTTTTTAAAGTCCCTTAATAACTAATCCAGTACAAATTATTTGCTTCAACATTTTTAAATTGTTCAACATGTGTATTGAATTTAAAATAATTTTATTAGAGTATATTAAACGTTGTGAAATTGGTGGTTGATCTTTTGAACCCCAACAACGTCCTACAATTGACCAATAAAATTATTGCACTACGTGCAAAAAATGCGAATGAACTTGAACTTATGGCTCGTACCATTCATAAAAAGGTAAAAATATGACACTGGCTGTTTTATTAATACCGATTTTTTACTAAATATCTGTGATTTTCTGTTTTCGATCAGGCCTTAAGCAAACCCAATAGCGCGGTATCATATGCTCAATTGTGTGCGTCCATGATAAATGGAGCTGAATTGAACCCATCTGTGCCACGCAAAAATCAAATCCTATTCAAAAAATCTTTGTTGTCCATGTGTTTCGAAAATTTCTATACATACTCAAAGGACAACAGGACTTTGAGAACAAAGAGTGAAAATATGGTAATTACTTATATCCAGTGGCGGATCCAGGGGGGTAAACTCCCCCAAATTAGAAAAATTATGTATTAAAAATCAATAATTTTCATTATCAAGGGAAAATATTTTCAAAACACTCCCAAAAGAAAATCCTGGATCCGCCACTGCTTATATCTAACGTAACTTTCCTACTAAGTATATGCAAGAATTAAAAATGATAATCAACTTGCTACAATTTTTTTTTTTTATACATTACAGCCTACATTTTACAGTGACTTGAACAAGTCGCAGTTAGAACAATACAATTTGTATTTAGCCAATTGCATGTATGTGTTCTATGTATTCTTTTTCTTTAAATAATACTAATATGGTTAATACGAAATATTTGAATAATTTATGAAACTTATTTTAATTAGATTTAACGCTGAACTATATAATCAAGGTGTGCTGTCAGAAAAATGTATATGGGACTTGATCACAAATTTGTTGAAAGAAAACGGAGATCTTCAAGTTCATTGTTTGTGTACATTATTAAAAATTTCTGGATCGAAATTATCGAAAGTAAAATTTGAAATATGACTTAAGCATATTTTTATAAGCTCATCTAATAGTATGATTTATTATTTATAGACGTATAGCATGGCCAAATCTGTTGCGCATCTATTAATACTAGAAAATAATTCGTTTAGAGAAATAGTGATGTCGACGATTTTAAGACCTATAATACGCGATATAACTGAAATGTATTTCGACAGTTGGATTCATGAAGGTAACTTTAACATTATTCTAAATCGTTGCTTGAATATTACCCAAATTTTCATTTGTTTTTCGGAACTAATGCTATGAGATTAGAGGTATAAAACGAATAAAATACTGAAATCAATGAAACTGAGATTTCGGTATCAGTATAATTAATAAGGGTATTAGTGTCGGTGATTTCATTAAAAAGGTTTTGATAACACATTAGGGAAGTTATGTTTTGGTTAAAACATTGGTTGGGCTAGATTTAATTAATTTCGTCGTTTCATATATTAGATCCAGATCAGTCGATTACAAAAGGATCTCGTTTTAAATACAGACAGGAAACACTTGCCGTTCAGTTAATGACAGAATTCATTTATAAAGAATGTTATAATTTTCTCATCAACTTTATAGAAGAAACGGATTCCGATGGAAACAATGTAATTTTATTATTAACAATATTATACATGTAGGCCATATAGCATATTATAAAATCGTATTTCATACTATGATTATCGGTTGATATCACATTTAATCATGATATTAACATATAATTTCAAAATACTTATTTAAGATAAAATAATATATATTTTTTATTTCTATAATTTTTACTACATTCATTTGTAGAACTAAATAATAACCATTAACAGCTCAATGAAATTATTTATTTTTCTTATTATATGCCTTATTAATATTTTTTAGTTCAAACATACAACAAATCAAATTCATTTTTTAATATTTACAGGATATTATAGAACAGTTATCCCCTATTGTACTATGTTTATTGAAAAACGATCAATCTACTTTTGTCGTTTCATTAATTCATGCAGCATTATACGAAAACATTCAAATCAGATTAAAAGCCACCAACATACTAATAAAGCTCTTCAGAGCAAAACATTTGTCAAAGATGATGGTATTTTTAGGGTAAATATTAGTATTTTTATTATTCATTTTTAATTATAGCAGATTAATAAACTTTAATCCAATTAAATACCATAGATTTGATAAACTATATCATGATGAAAAAGTTAACGCCTGCTCACTGAAATACGTAATCAACGATATTAAAGATGACTTTAAGAATTACATGAATATTTAATTTTTTCTACGTTTTTTCTACATTATTCTCATATTATTTACATACATTTTACATTTTTTTTTTACATAACAAATATTCAATTTTATATTATATTTATTTTTTCTTGTAATATACGAGTATAATATTATTGTAAATGTTTGTTTATTTTTACTATCAAATATATGACAAAATGGACAAGTAACATATTTAAAGAAAAAGGTAGATACACAACACAATTGTTTTAAGAAACAAGTATTTTTAATTTAGATATTCCTTAAATTATTTATAAAAAAGATGGATATGTTAATGAAAGAAAAATTAAATTATGTTAATTATGTTTAAACTTAAATCGATGTACAACATCTTTTATCCAAGCCATGGAACATAGCTTAAAGTTATCTCATAGAGTAATTAATTCTTTTTGCCGCTTTCGTTTTTGTCACACCTTACTTCCTGCAGTAGTTGTGGCACTGCAACATACTTTAATGATAAGTTTTAAAAACGCTATATTTTATGTATACTTATTACTTATTGTTGAATCTCATTGATAGATCGCGCTCAAAGGATTGATATCTTCTTATAACTTAACTATTTACTATTTATTATTATTGCCAATTTGTATATTAAATTATCAACAAAATATATATTGTATGTATGGTTGCATCCAAAAACCGCACACATTTGATTTTAACCCCAAAAAGGTTGGTATACAAAAACCGCACACTTCATGGATTGCCAAGTAAGTATATTGTACAGCCAAATACCGCACACTTATAGTGGGTAAAAACCTCACTATATAATGTATTAATAATAATGTATTTTGCATAGACAAATGTTGTATATATCATTTTGAAGTTAATTGTTACATTCAAAAGTTTATCTTATTGCACGTTGATGTGCTCGAAAAATAACCAATACATTTGTCAACCGAAACGCGTGGTATAACGTTAAGTTTATATACATATATATATATAAATATATAAATATTATAAAAAAAGTGTTTTTCTAAATGGATTTTAAAACTATTGATAGTAGGTAATAAAGGTTGTGAGACGGGATGGTCTTAAAGGCCCAATAAACCCTAAGAAAAAAAAGAAGAAGATAGTAATAAAGGGGGCAATTTTTATTTTTTTTTATTTATATTTTAATTTTTTGAAAAAACGTCGGCAGAATTTTAGCTACAAAAATTATTATATTTTTTTTTAAATTTTTCAATGCCTATATAAATTATATACCAACAAATTGTTTTTGAATAAATATGTAGTATAAATAATGAATAATAAATAATATATCATTATAAAATGTGCGGTTTTTGGTTACAAATATTTAAAAAAGTGTGCGATTTTCACCTACCAAAAGTGTACGGTTCTCGGAGTCGTCGGTATGTATTATATATGTTATGTTATTCAGGCACCAGGAAACTAAGCCTTTTTTAACGTACTTTTTTTTTCGCGATTGAGAAGTATTTATAAATATTATTTATTATTATAAGCAGTGACGTATATAGGGGTGGGGCCTCTAGTCCCGGGCCCATAGTAAAATTTCAGATTCAATTAAAACATTTGATGCATATTGCTGAATTATATAATTATATATTCATATGATACCATGGCCCGTACTTACTATTATTGTTGTTGTTCTATGCTAGTATGTTATTTTTGAGATATAAAATTCAAGTTACTGACTAATACCATGGTTCTCCAGAAGAGTATTTTAGAATTAGTTTGTTTATTCCATATCTTGATGAGCTATTTATGTCATTAACTAACAGATTTATCAAACATAAAAAGGTTCTTTTAAGTCTTCAACATATTGCACCATTTTATTTGATTCATTCTAACTATATTGATGTATTAGATGCCATTACCTTTTACCAAACTGATTTTAATGATAGTTTTAATTCGAGACTATGGAGAAGTAAATGGAAACTTTTTTTGTTTAAATTCATCTGACAACATTCCAAAAAATGTAACAAAGATGAATTTCCAACAGAATATGTTTTGTTGAAAATATTATATACCATACCAGTTACTACTGCATCTGTTGAAAGGAGTTTTTCAACACTAGGTCGACTTAAAACATTTTTGAGAAATCAACAAGGCACCGTTAAATTGTCGGGCTTTTGCATTGATGACGATTCATCGTAACATACCTCTAAATGTTGAAAAAATTGTTAATAGTTTTATTTAAAAAAATAGAAAATGAATTTTACATAATATTAAGTCAAAAACATTTTAAGTCTATTTATGTTTATTAAATAATTTCATTTTTACAAATTACATTTCTTCTAATTTTTGTTCAAAATATATTTAATAATATATAGTCTTAACTTTCTTACGATACATGAGTAATGTAACCGGGAATAGATTTTTTTTATTTCTTTTAGCATAGGAACCCCTTCAGCAGTGAAATGTGTGATCAAGAAGGCGATTTAGATTAAAATGGACAACTAGCAGGCACGTAGCTAGGATTACACAACTGGGGTGGCCTTATTTTCGCTAACATTTTTCTAGAGTGGTTAGTATTTTTCTAGAAATCAACAATTACTAACCCCCCCTCCTTCATCACATTCCTTAAAAATAATAAAACAATAAGTAAATACACAATATATATATTTTTTTTAAATTTAATTCTTAGGTATTTTTTAGTGGCGTAACTATAAATTTGGGTCCCCGGGGCAGTATCAAGTGTTGACCTCCATATATTTATATTACCAAAATCAAAAAAAAAAAAAAAAAGAATAACAGTCATTACTTTATTATAAATATAGTACATTTACGTCATATGTACTAAACTGTCAAAAGTATAAAGTAGCAGTGAAATGTGTGATCGAGAAGGCGATTTAGATTAAAATGGACAACTAGCAGGCACGTAGCTAGGATTACACAACTGGGGTGGCCTTATTTTCGCTAACATTTTTCTAGAGTGGTTAGTATTTTTCTAGAGATCAACAATTACTAACCCCCCCTCCTTCATCACATTCCTTAAAAATAATAAAACAATAAGTAAATACACAATATATATATTTTTTTTAAATTTAATTCTTAGGTATTTTTTAGTGGCGTAACTATAAATTTGGGTCCCCGGGGCAGTATCAAGTGTTGGCCTCCATATATTTATATTACCAAAATCAAAAAAAAAAAAAAAAAAGAATAACAGTCATTACTTTATTATAAATATAGTACATTTACGTCATATGTACTAAACTGTCAAAAGTATAAAGTAGCTATTCAAATTTTTTTTTTCTCGCTTTCATCTCAGAAAATGTTTTTATCAGTTTTTAAGTGTCCATTTGTTCTGCTTCATTGGCTTCTATGGCTAAGATTGCTAAATCGCCGAAGCGTTCTTGTTCTAGGGTGCTTCTTAAGTAGTTTTTTATCAATTTTAACTTTGAGAATGATCTTCGACATTGGCTGATGATACTGAAACACTTGAAGTTAGTAATGGTTGTTTCATTAAAAACTCTAAAAATTCTTTTATCGAGTTTTACTTGGCTAACTCTTCTTTTAGGTTAGGTTAGGTTAGTCATTGAAACTAGCATAACTAATTATAGGAGGAGTTCAGCTGATAAATCGTTACTATATTTTAACTGTAACTTTTGTGAATATTCCATTATATCTTTTTCTGAAAGAGAAATTAATACACTAGGGCTCAAAAAATTAAATAAATTACACATTTAATTTGTTCCTACAAAATGGTTATGAAGTTGACAACAAACGACATCCAAAACTTTATAGAACACGTTAACATTGAATGAATTTTCATTATTTTCAAACCTAAATCCTTGAGCAAGTTCGTCAAAATGGTTTTTTGTTATTTTTCTCCTTTTATTAGAAAATTCTGAGTTGACATTCAATTTACTAGCAATATTTCGAGCATTAACTTTTGCATTTTCATATTCATTTTTAAATTTTTCTAAATTATTTTTAGCATTTTTAAATTTTCTGTAGCCTTTAAAATATCCACGTTTTTTGACTGCAGGAGATACCTAACCAAATTAAGTTGAGACAGAATTTCAGTTAAAATTATATATATAAAAATAAATTCAAAGGTACTCATAGTTTTAATTATACGAATCGCTTCATTTCGCTCATCTGGCTTATTAGTATTCAAATGTATTTCAGTTAATGCTTTCATTATATCAAGATATCTCAGTTTAATAGCTAACAGTGACATATATCGACCTGCCCAACGAATAGGATTTAATCATTTCAAAATGATAGTAGATTCCCCAATAAATTTTGAGAGTAAATCCCATCTGTTAATGCTATTATTGTGAATATTATCTATTAGTGATTTTTCATTGACACTTTTAGTTGGGTGGTCATTTAAATTTGTAACTTTGTGTTTTAAATTAGTAGAAATTTCTAAGCCAATTTTCTCAACAATTTCTTTATTAGCAACTTTTAAGAAACTAGTAATTTTAGGAAGTTTTGCTTCAGATTCTTCTATTTTTTTTTTTTTTGTTTTCGTTTTTTGGCTGCTCCACTCGAACTGCTTAACATTTTGATTTCATCTTCCTCTCCCATGATTAGGTATAGTCGACAGTTATATTGTTATTATTTATATAATTTTCATAATTATTTAAACAAAAATAATACAATATATCGAAAATAATGAATTAACAATAAACTATAAACAATACATTTTTAAACAACAATTAAAGTGTTTCCAAACTTTTTGAACACGTGGTATAACAAAAATTACAACTTAATTGTTTTATGTGAGTAGTCCGGACGATTCGACTGTCAAATGTAAAATACTATGTAGAATGTAGATGGACAAACCGGAAAACAGACGATGTTTATATTAATATCACGATAATAATAACAATATTGTCGTACGATTACCATTAGTGATTAGTGGTTAGTTTATGCGTATTGTGTACGTTGTACGAGTGGTACCTACGACGATTGTCATTTTTATTGCATAATAATTATTGATTCAGGATTCTATACACCCATCACGATATTAATTTAAACATCGTATGTTTTAAAATAATATAATATGATAGGTATTAGAGATGTAATGTATATTCGAATATCAGATGCTACAATACCTATTATTATTAATCGTTTTGCGATGTGCCGTATAGGCAATAACACAATACTGAACAATAACCTATACCAAAATTCAATATTGGCAATAACACACATAAATTATATTATAATACAATAAAAAGGCACGACCTGATCGGTTGACCACTGCAAAGCACCCGAGCCGAAGATGCCCTCTGGATCACTTGAACCTTCAATCGTGCGCGCACGGCGAAAAAACGTCCACTCCGACAAACACGGCCCAAAACGAAACATGAAAAATTCGCACAGAACTGTGGCACGACAGCCACGAGCCGATCCTCGCTCCGCGATCACGTGACTCCACGACAGCGACTTAAAACGTCCGCGCAAAAATCAACCCCAACGCCACAACGATCGAGAAAAGACAACCGGGTTGACTTCACCAACGGCTTTTGCCTGCCGTTGCTTTAGGCCGTATGTAAAAGAAGGAGGAAAGCTAAAAAACTAGGCAGTGCCTCCAATTGAGCGAGTTATTATGAGCCGTCTCGGGCGATGTCGGCGGGAACTTGATCGTGTTCGAACAAAAATAATTTTTCGATTATTATGGTTGACTGCAAATTTACCTATCACTTCATCCAGATCCAATGATTTCGCCAATTTTTTTTTAATGCTCATCATAGCTAAATTCGATAGATGTTCATCTGTCATTTTGTTTCGCATGTATGTCTTAAGTCTTCTTTGGCAAGAAAATGTCCTTTCACACCCTGCAGTTGATACCGGAATTGTAATTGAGATCATAGCCATTTAGTATGTTTCAATAAAAATAATTCTCAATAATAATGTAGGTATGTTTAGTTAGAATTATTAGGTGTCAATGATTTTTTTATGAACTTAGAATGTTTTATTTTCTTTTTATAAAATGTTAGAATTTCTTTTATATGTGTAAAAAAAATAATTGTTACTTAAAATAATATAGTTGTTACAAAAAAAATCTATGCTCACAAGCAAGTGTTGATTGAAGACCTATTGATTGAATGATCCGGTGGAGTATCAACTATTCAATAGAAGATGAGAAGTTGAAGGATTGCAGGTTATTCAGCTTCTCGTTGGTTCCGACGTGGAGTTGCCTTCAATTGAATATCCTACCGACTCCGCAATTTTGTTGCATGCCAACCGTTTAATCAGTTAATTCCAGTACTAGTGTCTAGTCAACGCTTGGATGTAAGTGTAGTGAAGAAATAATTAAGACTCTTTAAGATAAGTTAATTTATTAAACTGTTAAAATTATCCTAAGTACAATAAATTTAAGTAAGTTGTAAATATGCTAAGTCCAAATATTTAAACTATAGAAAATATTCTATGTCCTAACAATTACATTTTATAAAATTAGTTCAAAATATTTCTAAGTCCAGACCATGACATACACTGACGAGAAGGTGCTCAGTGCCGCATAGCCAAAACTCGTCTGAATAGGGCCTGTTCGGGACCAACTTTTATATCTAATATATGCAAGTATGTGTGTGTATATGTTAATGACAATAAAACATGATAATTTCTTATTGATTCTGCATGTGTGTGGTACATAATTACTAATGCAATGATACAGGATGTGGTCACTGTCGTTTCGATTATTCATTTGTTATCTTAATTTCCCATATAATGCTTAAGTGAACTAATTAAATAATTTAATTTATCCACAAGTATGGTTTTGATATTCATAAGAACCTCCTTATAATGTATTTTTCTATTATGTGACTACGCAGGACGCGACAGTATACATAGTTAGACTTTGATTTATATTACGCTTTGTAACACTATTGTACATCGTATTATTATATTATATATATCCGATCGTATTATTATTTACCTTTAACTTCTGTCCATATCTGTACTTCAACAATTACTTATATAGTAGTGCTTATATGAACCTTGAAGAGAACAACATTTTAAGTGTATTACTTCTAATTCTTCACTTGATGACATTGTAGTTTGTACTATATAAATTAATTATACTAAATAATTAATATATTACAATTATTATAATTATTAAATAATATAATATTATGGCTGTTTGTTTAAATATAATATTTAAATGTAATCAACCGATTGTGTGATAAGGCAACTGTAGTGATAGTGCAATACTGATGATAATAGTGCAGATAAGAGGCGCTGTCTCTAGACGTTCGTTAAATTATATCAATGTATCTACACTATTTATGTTTTTATTCAGTTCGTTAAACTAAATTATTATTGAATAATTAAATGAACATGTGTAACCGGATAATTAATTTAAAGAATTCTAGTCGTAATATATATTTTCATTATTTGAATATTCGGCCTTATTCAGATACTACAGTAAGAGTACGGTTTGCTCCAAGTCCTACTGGTAAGTATTTTATAAATTTTCTCCAAACTAATAAAATAAACACTGATATTCAAGATTAAATTTTTATTCGGTATTCTTAGGACAGTTGCACTTGGGTGGTTTTCGTACTGCACTTTATAACTATTTATTTGCTAAATCAAAAGGTGGTAAATATATTTTAAGAATCGAAGATACCGATCGTTCAAGAGTAATCTTTGGAGCAGTAGAACAACTACAAGAAGATTTAAAATGGTTAGGAATTGAATTTGACGAAGGACCTACTAACAATGGTCCGTATGGACCTTATATTCAGTCTGAGCGTTTAGAAATATATAAGTATTAATTAATACAAATATTTACTATTTATATGTTTTATACTTTGCCATCTTTTTTAGGAAAAGAGCACAACATTTATTAAGTAGTGGCCATGCCTATAGATGTTATTGTACTGAGAAGAGATTAGAACTTTTAAGAAGAGATGCTTTACGTACCAGAACTATTCCTCGTTATGACAATAAATGTAGAAGTTTAGACAAAGAAGAGTTGAAACATAATGAAGGGAAAAAATACTGTATCAGATTTAAGGTATACTTTTAATTTATCTATTTTTTTCTATTTTCTTAATGCATAAGAAAATAATGTGTTT
Source organism: Sipha flava (assembly GCF_003268045.1). Lineage (NCBI taxonomy): Eukaryota > Metazoa > Arthropoda > Insecta > Hemiptera > Aphididae > Sipha > Sipha flava. The sequence continues at coordinate 331,467 of NW_020273610.1, forward strand.
AATTTATTTAGCTGAACCAAAGTGACGGTCATTTCAAAGATTTAGTGTATGGTAATGTTGCTAGAAATGTAGCAGCTGTCGAAGGCGATCCAATAATACTAAAATCTGATGGTTTTCCTACTTATCATTTAGCTAATGTTCTTGATGATCATGATATGAAAATTACACATGTCTTAAGAGGTGTTGAATGGCAGCCATCAACATCTAAACATATTTTACTTTATAAGTTAGTAATTTAAAAATTATTTTTTAAATAATTATTGTTATTTTAGTTTGTGTATTTAAGAGCATTTGGTTGGAATCCTCCTAATTTTGGACATTTACCATTGTTAACCAATATAAATGGCACAAAACTTTCCAAGCGTCAAAATGATATAACTATCAGTTCATATCGCAAAAAAGGCATTTATCCCGAAGCACTTTTAAATTTTGTTATAAGTTGTGGGGGAGGATTTAAAGACAATAATGTAAACAATATATACATAAGATCTCTTACAGAACTTGTTTCTAAAGTAAGTATGGAATATAATGATTCTATTGTTAAAAATAAATTTATTTCATTTTAAATTTTTATTTAGTTTGATATAAGTTTAATAAACCCTAATTCATGTCAAGTACCTCTAGATAAACTTGGGAAGTTCAATCAAGCTCAATTAAAAATTGAAATAACTACAGACTTTGGAAGAAAAAAAACTGTTGAAAATTTGAAAAAACTTGTTCTCAATACATTTTCTACTGAGTAAGGTTTCATTTAATTTTACCATTTAATCAGTTATCTTTAACTTTTTTCAAGTTAGCTAAAGAAGTAATATTTATATCTATCAGATTATATTTCTATGTACGCCATAGTTCTTCTCTTAAATCTAATAGCTTTGGCGTAGTATCTGATTTATTATTTACTCTATCTACAGCTTACCCTTTGAGACAGTCTTTTATTTAGTATTAATTTTAAGTTTATCTTGACATTAATTTTCGAAAAAACTAAGATATGTAGATTTTAATTTATAACATTTGTACATAAGATAGCATAAGTCAACTAGTAAAGTTACTAGTTTTTAATTAACTATATTAAATTACAGAGTACTATAACAAATTTTTACTTTACACAATTAAGCAGTGTTGGGTAGTAACATAAAGGATAGTAACACTGCTACTTTTATAGCAATGTGTTACATAATATTATAAAATAAATGTATAACTTTTGCTGTGTCAAATATGTAATGGAAATGAACTTATATAAGTAATTTCTCTGCTTTACAAATATCTACATTTCAAAAAAAATATTTTGATTGGTTTTAGGCCAAAATAGCGTATTTTAAAATAAGTGATCATGCATTATAGCAAAACTGCAGTTTTTTGTAATTTCTATTTTAAATACTATACATTTTAATATAGTACTTGGATAAGTTTCAAAATTTATAAAACTATAACTTAGTTTATTAATAATTAATATTTTTAATAATACAATAATTCTTTAGGAGAAAGCCATCCTACTGTATGGAAATTTATTAATGAAATAGAAAAAATTTGGAATTTAGAAGAATTAAAACAAGAACAGCATAATTCTGAAAAACAACTAGAAATAAAAAAAAGTTCAAGAACTGTGCTAAAAAGACTTCATTTGTTAATTAAAATACTAATGATAATAATGACTTTGATAATAGTATAGCATATAATTTTTCACTAAATGCCTAATTGTATATTTTCACTCTTTTAAAATTCACTGTTTTTATTTTTGCCATTATTAATTCCTGATTTTTACATTTGTGGTTATTGTTTCACTATTTTGCCCGTATACCATTTTGACTCCATATCATATTTAAAAGTATATAGATAAAAGTTTGTATACAATTTTGTTTTCAACTGTAACTTGAAAGTAATTTTATTTTCTTTATTAAAAAGTAAAGTAATTTCACTATATTGAATCCTACATCAGTTGGGCGTTCTACTATTGTATCGTACTGATAATCAACTTAATTTTAAATGATTTTGGAACTATATAAACACAATGATAACATTAATATCTTTAAATGACATAATATTATTAATAACTCTTATAATTTTGGAGTTAATCTTTTAGTATAGTTCTATGTATCAAGCGATTAGTTTTATGTTCTACGATTGTAGATTACGCCACTACTTAGGAATGTAATTTTTACACTAAATTCCATATTTTGACCTATTTTAAACTTATATTGGCGTTATACATTATATTATACTCTTATAATATATATGATTTATAAATAATTATTATATTTTTAGTTAAGTATATAGGTATATCTTAAGTATTTGTTATGATAATTTTTGTATATCCATGCATATAGTCCCTTGACGTACATTAAAATATTTAATATTGTACAATTTGATCAAAAAATATACATTTAATAAGAAGATTCAATAATTTGAGTAAATCATTAATTTATGTTTAACAATAAATTTTAATTTAAAACAATTGCAATTGTTCTACATATGCATATACAAGTCTACTTGAGTGAGATTAAACAGGCATTTTTTAGGGCATGACCTTACAAACCCTGGTAATGAGTAACGAGTAATATTACTCATTACTTTATTATAGTAACTAACCTTACATTGCACTTAAGTTACACTATATTTAGAAAATAAATTATACTATATTATAAGAGGCAGTCTATGACTTTTATCTAAACAATATATTATTTTACATTATATAAAAAGCTGAACAAAATATTAATATTTATTAAATTATATTATTAGTTAATTCATTATAATTTACCAATATATCATGTTTAATACTGTATTTAAAAACATTAGATATTTTGTTGCCAAACAATTATGACAGTTTATAATGAAATTTAAAATGATAGTATTTTATTTATAAGTATAAAAATACCAACAAAAAATGTAATACACATAATTATAATACATATAAAATGTGTTTCAGCAAATCAATTGATTTGGATTTATCTGATGATCATTTAAACAAAATACTTACGTGGAGTGTGAATAGGATTACAAACATTGATGAACTTATTCATGAAAACTATAAGTTTATTTGGATAAAACCATCAGAGTCAGCGCTAAAATCTATGGATTATGATAAAGGTTACAAACAGTGGCGGACACAGAGAGGGGTTTTGGGGGTTCAAACCCTCCCTCAAATAAATTGATGATTAATTTCAAACATAGTTATCCTACCTTATGTACCTTAAAAAAAATTAATTGTTCAAAACACGATATAAATATGCTAGAAAAAAAATTTTTTGTTAAGAAAAAAAAATCTGCAATAATTTGTAATTTTCCAAACGTTCTAAAGGATATTGTTACTTTAAACTCAAATTTTTGAAATTCCATGATGGCAATAATTCGTAAAAATAATGCGTATTTGTAAGTCGCTTATTATCAGTAAGTAAAAATAAGTAAATATATGTAATCAATATAATATTATTTACAATGGTACATTATGATTGACAGATTTCCCTACATTTTGTGTTGTATAATCATGTGATAACGATTGACTATAGTCAATAATCAATTATTTCAAAATAATGGTAATTATTCTTATTCCCCCCCCCCCCGAAATTTTTTTCTGCGTCCGCCCCTGGTTACAAACATAATAAATGTATATACAAAATCTTAACAATTATTATTTTATTTATAATAACAATACTCAATTAATTATGATTTTGATCTTACAGATATAGTAATTAATTTAAAAAATCATTTAGTAAACATAGATAATTTCACTACAGATAATTTGGGACCAGTATTAAAAAATTTTTCTAAATCAAACAATATAATTTACAGTCACTTAATGAAAATGCTACGTAACATCATTAGTGGACTGAAGGCTAGTAAATTATAATAAAAATTTTTGTTTTAATTTATTTTCAACACTTATATTATTTAAATTTATACCTGCAGGAAGGTCCAAGTGTTAGTGAAATGATGGAAATACTCGGCAAAGAAGATGTGATTAACCGATTAAATAAAGCATGTTGATCATTATCTAATATCATTGATGAATTATTGTTTTTTATAACAATCATGTACTAACAATATAAAATGTAAATTGATTATGAATCATTTTTGTCCTTATCAGTTGGTTCCTATGTATAAAAATAAAAGTTATCAGTAAATATATAGTAAAAATATACAAAGATGTATGATGAAAATAAGACAAATAACATTTAAAATTACACTCATTTTATTTCAAATATATTATTTAATAATTTATATCTATCCTGAAGCCAAAGAGGAAGCTTCCGGGCTCAAACCCAACCCTAGAAATATGAAATAAAATATTGTAAATTTGCCTGTTGCAAAACGAATCATTACTCGTTTCTTATATCTATCATATACTTGCATCATTTAATGAACAATTCAAAATAAACTAATATTATTATTATTTCATTATCATGTTTACTACACAATAAAATTAGAAATTTATCATTTAATGATTAAAAACCAGCAATTTATTTTTGTTAAGATTTGATTAAAGAAAATTTGAAGTCTGGAAACAAAAGTGATCCAACAAAAAAAAAAAATGTATTTCAAAAATTCTCTTGAATACAATATCAGTGTTAGAAGAATTATTCCCAATTATAAAAGTTTTTTAAAAATATTATCAATATTACCAGTATCAACTTAATCAGTCGGAAGAAGATTTTTCACTCTAAAACAAATAGAAAATTATTTAAGGAACTCTATGGATTAATTAAGACTATAGAGTTTAATGCTAATGAGCAGAGTTTGGATTTTATAGCATTTGCATATTTCTTATGAGATACTTAAAAAATAGCAGAGTAAGTTGAAAATGTGTTTCATGATACAGAGAACTGAGATAAAAAATTGTACCTTGCTTTTTTTTTTGCATATTTTGCATTTTTTAGTTTTTAGTGCTTTTTTTGGATTTTTTGAGACTTTTTTGCATTTTACCTGTGTTTTAATCAAAATCGGGTATATTTTATGAAATTGTATTTTAGTAAACGTGTTTTTTTGATTTTTATCAATCGAATTTTCAAGTAAATTATAAATGTATAGATTAAGTAAATAGACAGATTACGCTAATGCAACACTGTACAATTACAGGGATAATATATAGATAGGTATAATATATTACGATAATTTCGTTTCAGTTATTTGGTTCTAATTTTTGTCTGCTGATTTTGTTGGTTTTTTTTTTTATCGATTTCCACTAAATCTACTAATAGCCGATTATCATCGAACGAGTATAGAATTTGTTTTATACAGTCCACATTCTTCTCGTGTGCTCGTACAAAATTATTAAATAATACATTTCCTTTTTTCTTTGTTGCATATTTTGTTGTTTTTATTGTATATTTTTAGAGCTTATTAAGCGATTTTTAAAGTAGTATTATAGTGTATATTTATGCAATTTTAAGTGCTATAAAATCCCAACCCTGCTAATGAATATACACAGAGACATACATATTTTTCCTAAAGTAGTAATTGAATTGATGACAGTTGATCAAAAATCACGAGTCGTATTTTTTATGAAATTGAGATATTAGTCATGTGTTTTATACATTGAGTGTAAAAACACATAACGAGTATACGTTTTTACTAATATGTTAATTTCATAAAATATGTGACTCGGGATGTTTCTGCAATCATCGATTCGACTAATATGTTTGCTTTAAAAAATGCCTCGATTTTAAACTATAAATTAATATTATTATATATTTTTCATACTTATCAAATATAAGGTAAATTAGAAATAAATTTAAAAAAAAATTTTAATTTATGACAATGAATAGAAAAATTAATATTATAACATCACTGGTGACTTAATAAGAAAAATATGTATTTTTGAATTTATTTTTCTTAAATGTATGATTATATGAACTAACTTATATTATTTTAAAAATCTGTTAGTACTCTAGTCATAAAATATTGTAGACTCCCAAAAAAAAATTCTAATTAGGACACAAGTCAATACTATTGGAAATTTAAATTAAGTAAATGCATACTACAACTTACAAAAGTGCTCTCGTGTAATTGGAATATATAAAAAATGATGCTTAAATAATCCTACTATGAAGAATAAATAATCAAATTACGGATTCAAATAATAATTTCTTAAAAACATTTTTATATCTTTGTCTAAATTTTCATTTACTCTAAAATAAAATATTGTTAATACTTACATTTTTTTCATTAAAAACCATTTTTTTTAAAGATTCCAACAGTCCTTTAGCAGAGTCCATAATTGAAAACAATAATTCTTTTAAATCTGGTTTATTTTCTACAGATTTGTTTGACTCTTGATCATTCTTTGGTGTTGGTAATGGCGGTAATTCAAAACCAGTTATGTCTTTGGTTACTAAAATATATCAAGATTTAACATGTAATGAATTATTTGATAGAATCGTTTAATTTAGTAAATTTGATGTTAAGAATAAAAACTACAAACCATTATTTATTAAATGATAGGAAACAATGGAATAATGTTTAATGACTTTTGTTGCCTCTTCTGATTCTTTCGGATAACCAAAATAAAATGCTGCTGATGCTCCAGATGAAGCGTATAAAAGTTTTTTAAACTTTCCTTTTCTAGCTGCAACTAGTAAACCAGCAAGACCTCCTCCGGCTACAAATCCAGCACGAAGAGTAGCATTTTTTTCATCTCTCAAATTATCTATGAATGCTTAAAATTAAAATATAATTTATTAGAACATAATGTGAACCAAAAGATATTGTAGATAAAATAAACCATATATTTAATGATAAATAGATAACTGATTTAATGATTTGAGCATTAATCATAGCACATACACAATATTTATAAATATTTCAGGTTTATTTATTTAATCCAAAAATGTTTTGTATGAATAAAAATCAGGACAATTTCAAAGTTATGTTATTATTTTTAATTTGTAATAATTTTTAATAATTATTTATGTAATTGTTGACCTAAGGGCCATAAAAAATTAAAATATAATATTATACAACAATAAATTTTGCTGATACCTATACAACATTTTGAATAGATATTATAGATGCAGTTGAAAATAATAATTTACATGACAATAGCTAGTATGGATCAGGTAAACGGAAAAAAAGTTTCCTGTTGCAGTATAAATAAAATTATACTTCTACTATACTTGTTATTTTATTTATAAAATAAATATGGTTGACAAATCTTATCTGTAGATAGTAAATGACAATGTATTGACATAAGCTATAATTTGATAGTTACACATAGTTTTAATGAAGATAAATCTGTAGATATTTCTAATTTTTTAAAACATTTACTTTTAATTAAATTAAATGATAAACTTTTTTCCATGTGACTTTTTTACTAGGAACAGTTTTCCATTATTATCTATAGATCATTACTTGCTTTCAAACAAATCCTGTATGATTATATAATCACTTATTATAAAATTTGACAATAATTAATAAAAATAAAATAATTTCATTCCATCATATATATATATATATATATATATTAAAAATATTAACATATAAGAAAAATAAGTAAATATTATATAGTTACATTCTGAGTGACTGATCCCAGTCTGAACAAAAGTATACACTCTTTCTTTGACTTTAAACCACCTTTGATTCAGATTGATAATTTCATCCCGTATTTTTTGAATGGAACCTAAAGCTATGGTTGGCTCCCAATTATTTTCTTTTTCGCTATAATTAAAATTATTATTTTCAAAATTTAAAAGATGTAAATTAATTCAAAATATTTGTTCAAATGTAGTTTAAAAATTAGATAATTATCTTACACTTTCTTATGCTTAACTTCGTCAGGATATATTGACAAATCTTTTGGTTTGACGAGTTTTGGTTCTTGATCTTCCTTAGCTAACACAACTGGCATTACTGCATAAGAAGCAGTAAATAAAAATCCGCTGGCTACTGTCTAAAATTGAATATAAAATTATTGCTTTAAAATCAAGTAAAGAAAGTGCATATGAACTTAATACTTAAGCCCGAAACTTACTTGATTGGTAACAACACTTAAAAACTTCATTTTAACTAAAACCGTATTACAATTGGTAAAAAATAAGTAGGACTTGTCAGTAATATATTTTTGATGACTTTTTGATAAGAATTAGACTAGTTGATAAGCTGCTAAATGTATTGTTCATGTAATTATTCAATGATTATTTTGATGTTCTTTGATAATACCTATGAAGGCGAGTACCTTAATGCCATATGTGTATCATGATTTAAAATATAATATAGGTACATCACGAATTAATAATTCATTTATCTGTGGTTAGTTTCATATTAAATGAAACATGTTAACTACTCAAATAAATTATTTTGGTTTCCTGGTAGTTTCTTGAGTAACATATAAGTAACTAATGTTAATAATGCTTTCCTTATTTCCTTATCTCCTGGTTTTATTTAGATGTCTCCTGTTCTTTTAAGTGTATTGGTGATAAGTAGGGTTCAGATGGTTATGAATTTGCATTTTTTTTTTTTTTTTTAAACTAATTTTATTCGGACCAAGATACAAGTTTGATTCATGTTCTACCGAATCAAATAATACAATTTTATTTTGCATATTTTTTGATTTTATATTTTAAATTCATATTTTTGGGATTTTAAAAATAAAAATTCATATTTTGATAGATTATCGAACTTTTTTAAAAAATATTTCAATTAACTAGTAGATAAATGATAAATGATCAATCCGTATAATAGTGTTTGTCTTAAATATTTTTAGATTCAACTTAAAAACCATTTTATCGTTTTATCATTTTATATAAGCTCATATTGCAAAATAGCATATAGATATCTAATATTAAAAGAATATAAATTATAAATATAACAACTTATAAAAATTATATACATTCTTATAAATTAAGTAACATTTTTAATTTTTAGTATTAAAACTAATATACATTTATATTTTATGTAAATAAATTTATTTATATATGTTATCGTCAATTTGGATAATCCGGTATTTTGCAAAATGCCTAGGCATTATATAAAATGTTAAAAATCACTCGGTAATATACATAATACGAGCTTTGCCTAGTCATTATGTATAATGCCAAACGTGGAGTAAGCAATATGATGAAAATAAACAAAATTGGGCAGCGTTTATTACTATCGACTTTACTTATCGTTTACCATAAATGTGCGTGCAAGATTTAACACGATAAAGATTAGTATTATTTTACTACTATAATAACAATTCTGAGGTACAATATTGAACATACCTACTAATAATTTTATTACAATATCGTCATTTTCGTGTCTCGTTATGGTGTAGCAATACTATGCATACGATTTATATGAAATCAAATTTTTATAACAAACTAAAAATATTTTTTAAAAATGTGGCCACTAATACTACTTTTTTATCTGATAAACAGTATAATGAGTTGATAAAAATTCAATCCATAAGAATTGGCCAAGGGTTTTTAAAATGTGCTTGTAAGTCCAAGTGTCAAAATCAAAACTGTATTTTCCTTAAAAATAATATTTTGTGCACTCCAAAATGTCACTTTTCTACAACATGTTATTATAAGTAAATAGTAGTTTAAGTAAAATGTTTATGTAATAGTAATAATATAATAATAGATAAAAATTAAATTTTGTCTGTAATGAGTAATAATGTATAATAATTATAAGAATATCAATGTAATATAACAAGTAATAAAATGTTTTGTACTTTTCCTAAAAAAAAATTGGCGTTTCACATAACGCCTAGGTATTTTATAAAATACCTAGGTTATATGTAAAATAATGTTGAAAATCATATATTTTATTTACATTGCCCATAATGAGTTGGCAATTTGCACAATGCCTAGGTATTTTGCAAAATACCTGAATTATCCATATTGCCGGTAACATATATATTAAATATGTATATTTAAACATTTTTTTTAGCTAGAATACATATTTTATATTTTTTTTGCATAATTTGAATGTATTTTTGATAATTTTTTAGTGCATAAATGAATACATATTACAGTTATTTTAAGTGCATAAATATCTGAACCATAGTGATAAATATCCTGAGAATATTTTCAGTATGGTCCTTGTTAACTTTGATGCACTTTTCAAACGACGATATAATGAAATACAAGTTTTTTCCAACAAATTTGTTGTTTGATTATTAATAAGTATAGAATAAAAAATTTATCTTATGGAGTCAAAATAATTATGTTACTGTGATATTTAAAAACTGGAATTTCAATCTAAGTACACATATAGTTTCTTTCGTCTCTAACATATTATATTACCGATAAAAGTTAGTTTTATTATTAAAACACATGAAATAAATGTATGGCAATAATTCGATCATCAATTTTATTACAATTTCATAATTTTGATTAGTCGACAGTGTAAAAAAACTGTTAATTAATCATGTATATTAACTGACAAACAAAAATCACCACTGATTATCTTGATGTATTCTCTTATAAACCGATGTGTCACACTATTTTTGGTCGGCAATTCGAACGACAGAAATTCGTAACAAGCGTGACGCTTCGATTTGTACGAAGATTTTTGAGAATTTTACTAAAAAACAACTTAAGTGTTTATACTAAAATTTAAAATAATAATCTAAAAATAATCTGAATAAACCAAGACTTAGAAGATAAAAAAAATTGTCAAAAAACCTACATTGGCCATTACAGTGAGTGTACTAATGACAGAAGCACTTTGTGTAAGTATTTAGAGAACACATTATTTTGTACTTCACAGTTTTGTTCTTGACCACAGTAAAGGGTGAAAAAGTTCATCTATTATCATTTTATTATAGACTTGTAGACAAGTAATTAAACATCATCGAAGGACAGTATTACTACACCTACAACGAACCTCCACCAATCGTTACATCGTTTTGTACTAACAGAAAACGTTTCATCATTTTTTCATGACATTCGATCACCTTACCCAAAATAAAATTTAACAATTCCAACGCATACAGCGTAACTATCCTAGTCTTACAGGCTGCGCAGACAAAATGTTTTTTTTATGGTTTATACTTCAAACATTTATGTAAAAAAGTAAAAAAGACAAACAAAATAATTTATACTTGAACAGCTGTTCTAAGAAATCATGGTGTCTTCACGATACTATCTGTGTCTTATCAATTATCAATACAGATTGCGGCATAGTATAACATACAAACTTGTAAACTAAACCTTGTGATTTCATTTCCTAGGACAGAGACATTTTTTTTTAAATTTTGCAACATTTTTATATGCATCTAATCATAGTTCTATAGCACAAAATAGTATATAATCAATTAATTATTTGCTGTATGCGTACTTGTACATTAAATATAATTTTTCATAATAATACATGAACAAAATATTTTTCTAAGGAAATCTGTAAGTTTCATACACCTAATCAATAAAACCATTAATTTCCGTTTTTAATTTTATAACATATTATTTCCTTTTCAACGTTACAGTTAATTGTTTTTTTTTTTCAATCTTAAACGTTTTTTTGTTTACTTATCAATTTTAATCGTTAAAAAAAAATGGTGCCACATAATTAAATATGCATCAAATAAAGTAATCAATTCAATTTCAACAATATTTGTGATGATTTACTTTGAATTAATTTAGACTAGTTATTTCTAATGATAGGATCTATGTATATAATATATTTTATTAATTATATGACTAAAATATTTTTCTTTTTTTGTATATATACATAAAATATTACATATTTTTAATCATTATCTATCCAATAAATATTTTAGTGGTATTTTTGTTTCAGGTAATTTTTTTAAAAGTATACATTATGATGAGATGGCCAATTATACCAAGGCACTTTATGATGTCTATAACACGAATGCAGTCTTCTAGTATAGCTACTTCCAAAAAGCTTCATTTAGATGAATCAAAAACATCTGACAATATTGTTGCTAAAGCTTTTGAGTCGCTAAAAGAAATTGATAATGCTAAATCAAAAAATTCATCTATCTTTATTATAAATAATAAAATTGATAATGCTACTACCGTTGAAGAACTATTATCAATATCAGATCTAGGATTAATCAATAAACAACATGCACTTAAAGTAAAACATATTTTTCTAATATGAAAATTATATTTAATTAATACTAAAAATGATTGTGAGAATATTTTGAACATAGCATGATATAAGTACAATATTTTGTATTTGTAACCAACTTAATATATTTTATATTTTGCTTTGAAAAAATAGTCCTGAAATTAAAAATAATATATTAATGATTAATTATTTTATTTTATTTTTATAGGCGGTATCTACTTTAGCTGACTGGGCTTCTTCTGGTCGAACTCAATTGCATAACTTTGAAAGTGATCCAAGATTTTTAAAATTATGTAAAATGTTGGGCAAGGACAGCTCAAAAGGTAAAAACAATTTATTTAGTGACCTATCTACAGTTCTGGGAATCACAGGAGATGATGAAGCAGCCAAACTTATTTCTTCAATTAGTTTGTCCCAAATGGTCAAAGTAAACTACTTTTGAATTAAAACTAATTGTTTTACAGATGTCTAAACAAACATATAATAATTGCATATCAATTAAAAGGTATTATCAACACTTGGTGCTAAGAAAAAACGTTCAACAACATTAATGAGATCATTAGCATTTAATATTGGAAGAAGTTCTGAAAAATTAGATATTAAACAATGTGCTGATATATTATATGCTTTAGCTGTATTGAATTTTCCTGATGAAGTTCTACTTGAAAAAGTTGGTGCAGATTTACGTAAAACACTGTCCACTAATGATCGATTTTCAGTTATTGGATCTATATTAACTAGCATTGGCATTTTACGTTACAGAGATGCAGGTAATTTGTTTTATACCTTGTATTAAAATATTACATTAAGGTATTAAGCTAAATATTATTAATTTATATATGCTCTTTTATATTAATTTAATAATTGTATTTTTTGTACACAATATAAATTTGTATAAGTTGAAAATATAAACATAGTAAATATTTCTATGAACTAAGACTATAATTTAAAACCATAATAATAATTGTATTTTTATACCTATTTATTAATATTTATTTAATTATTTGTCATTAATTTCATCATAAAAATTATAAAATGTTTTCATGGACATATTTTATGAAATTGATTTTGTATAATTTTGTTTTTTAGAGTTACTTTATACATGTATTTTATATTTTTATAGTTTCTCTTGAACTTAAGTTTTTAATATGTTATAAACTAAATTTTACCTACTTTTATAGAATTATTGGAATCCTTATCGATTTGGGTAGAAAAACACATGAATGATTGTAAACCAAGCATATTAACATCATATTTATTAACATTAGCTTATGTTAATTACAAACCTATTAATATGGATAATATAATTAAAGTAATTGTTTTTATTTTATTTTATTTTTAATAATATTTTAACTTATTTTAATTTTTTTTTTTTTTTTTATAAAAATTTTATTTGGTTATTTAAGGTATTCACTGATATTAAACACTTTAATGATGCTGGTAATATAAATACATGGCTTGATATTGTCTGGAGTTTAGTTGTATTAGAAAAAGCAAACAATGATCATTTAGAATCAGTTTTATCATCGGATTATGTTTCAAATCTTCTGAAATTAAAAGGTACATATATTTAGTTGTTGGTTATTCAAATATTAGACGAATTACAAAATATAACAATATTTTTATAATTGTTAAATGAGCATTTTATTATAATTAATTAGTACCATACTTATTTTATACGATGCATTTTTTGCTATCTAGGTAACATAGTCATGTCAATAAAACTGCTTAACATAAATGGATATGCCAAGAACATATTACCATACAAAGGTATGACAATTAATAATTATTTTTTGAACTTAAATATCAAGTTTTAAAACTAAGGTAATATATACATCTATTAATATATTTTTATTCAGGACCATTACTGGATCCCAATTCTGATATTTTCAAAATTGAATTAGTGAAATCAAAAGAAAAACAAGTCTTAATGACAACAATGATGGCTGTTTTATCAATGATGTTCCCATCAGAAAATTTTGTAAAAATGGATGTTAATACAAATTTAGGATTTAATATTGGTAAGATTGTATATTTTTATTAACCTAGTTAGCAAATACTTATTAAATTATTAAAGTTTAATACAATATGTTTATTTAATATCAACGATTTCTTAACTGAAGATTATTTGACAGAAATAAGTTTCTATTAACATTTCCTTGAATGCCGTTGTATTTTTAGAAGATTTAGATATTAGTTTTTGAGAAGATACCTAGGGAATTTCCTTTTAAGATGAATTGATGATTTATAAAATAGAATGATAGAATAAAGTTTGAATATTAGTGTTTTGTTGATATTTTTCTAAAGATGGTTTACAAACATAATTTTTGTGTGATACATGTTCTTTGTATTGCTTAGGAATAATACTTATGTAATTTATACACTAAATTAAAATAAATATAAACATTTTTTTGTTTTTTATTTTAGATGCAGAATGTGTGATTGATTCAAAATTAAATCCTATTCCATTTGACAGTCCCAAGGTGAAGAGTCCAGATTCTTACTCAGTTGCTTTTATGTTGACTGGATTTCATGATACATGTAGAGGTTGTCACAATGAACCCAATGGAATTGTAGTACTTAATACTAGACTAGCTAAGTATCTTGGCTACAAAGTATTATCTGTTCCTTACACAGAATTTGGATCCCGGGAAAATGTAGTCAACAGTGTTAAATATCTGAAAGAAAATCTTAGAAATATCATAAATGAACCCTAGTGTAAATAGTTCTGTATTGTCTTTTTATTGTTTGTATCTTGAATACATTAATGTTTAAATTCATATGTTAGTAATTTTGTTACTTTATTTTCTTGATTAGTTAGTTTTCAGACGATGCCTGTCCAGAAAAAAAGACCCTTCCTATGCCTAGAAAGCAAAGGGAAACTATAAAAAAGTAAATAAAGAAATTGTATAACTATTCTAAATACATAATGGTTGTTTAAAAATAATTAAAACATTAGTCAATCTGAAAACTAAGTTGACAAACATAGTTTTGGTTTTGTTCTTACTGAATTACACATGTTAGAATATTATAAACATTTATAAACATTTATCAAATATGATATTCAAGGCATCAATTGATATGAATGTTTGTGAAAATCAATATCAGTGACGAAGACATCTAAGAGACAAATATACATTGTCAACCCAATTTTTGATTGAATGTATATTTTATATTGTAAATACACTTGCATTTTACATTTTTATAATCCTATGATTAACTTATGGTTATCATGTCTCCATTAATTATAGAAGTTTACATATATACATAAAACAAGTATACACAGGTTTTTATTTTGGCTGAGTGATAAATCCAAACTACCAAGATAAGCCTGTTGAAACACGCAAGTATAATTATAAAAAATAAATAAAAAACATATACAGTGTACAGTATGGAGCAAAAAAAATCAAATCCATAGTTATTGTATATTTAGGTAATAGGAGATAATAAAATTGAAAGGCGTGAAATTTATAGAATTAATAATGTAAAGTCTTCTAAAGTTAGAAATATCATATTTTTATTATCAAAATAATATTGTTCTCGGGTACCATTTTTCTAATTAATTTTCAATTTAGGTTACATTTATAATTCTTTTAATTAGTAATTGATAATTAAATTCTTACCTAAATCAAATAGTCTCCGGGGACCTAGACTCATTTTTTTTTAGAATAAAAAAGTTTATATATTTCATCATAATTTGAAGTATATAAATTTAAATTATATTTATATGTTTAACATACTATTTTCTTTTTGTAATAATTTGTTATGTAAATAATAATTAAGAAAAAATCAAATAAATATAAAATCATTTTATCCTTCCTGAATAATTTTAATAATTTGTAGCCTAAATATTAATATTTTAAACCTTCCTTTAATAATTTTATGTTTCATATTTCCTGCAGGAGTCTCAGACCCTTTTTCATTTTATTTTTAGTATTTAAATACTAAATTAATACTTTTAATTATAGTTTAAATTTTATAAAAAACAAAAATTATTGAAATAAACCAATAATATTAAGACTCTTTATAAATCAATTTAATATATTTTATGTTTGTTTTTGTAACTAGATAAGAATAAAATATCTGCATTTTACAATTAATGTAATAAAATTAAATACAGAATGGCGCTGAATTATATAAACAATTTTAAAAATGAAGCATGGACTAGATTAAAAAAGTAGACCACCATTTGCCCATCCCTGATTTAAATAATACATTTTTAAATTTTAATATAAATAAATTATAAATTTTATTTATATTAAACATATATTAATTTTTGTTCCCACTAAAATCAAATTGCTTCTGGCACTATGTAGTCTTAGTGATTAAAAGACCTTTATATTTGTTTATATGAATAAAATTTTAAATTACGACTCTTACCAAAATGGTTCTTCAAAACAGTTTTTTTTGATTACAAAACATTACGTTGTTATAATAAGTTATTTTCTTTCATATAAATTATTTTTCAAACAACTTAAATAACATGTTTATCATTAAAGTATTAATGTTGAATAACAATTACAAATATTATCTTAATTGTATTATAGTTTTTTCGACTTCTAATTTTTTTTATATTTTAAATAGGTATTACATTTTTAAAGCAAGCAATAATTAAATATCCTAGATAACTTAAATTAAGTAATAAGCATTTACTATTTGATTTTTCATGTATGCCTATATTTGCTCAATTCACTATTGAGACGTTTCATATAACCATTGAAATAGTCAAATAATTATCATCAATCCATTTCACATAAACATTATATCACATAAATCAAGTAGTTTGTTGTTTTGCATCAGGAATAGTTATTAAATGTATGCTATTGCATATATTTCACCCTCATGGCCTCCAGAATAATTGTAGAAAATGTATGCCTTGCCATTATTGTGTAACATCGAAACATAGTAAAACTTATAATATTTTTTTCAAATTCCTAATTGTTAGTAATTGTATTAATAATGAAAAATAATTTTCATAACAAAAATAAAAAACAAGAACATTAAAAAACTACTATTCAGATAATAAAATTCTACTAAAACGAAAAGGCTATTGTAATATACTAATATTGTTAATTCATACAAATAAAATTTATATATCGAGAACAAGATTAACAAAACCATTTCATTATAAATACTCAATTTTATCAACAATGAAAATGTATACTTAATTTTAAAATCTTATTACACACATATATAACTTATTACACTTATAATTTACAATTCTAACAATGAACTTTTTTAATTTTATTTTATTTTAAAACATAAAATGTAAAAGCTTTACTTGATTTTATATTTTCATTATCATGTATGTAAATAAGGCATTACATATACAATACCTATATGAATAATCTAATAAAAATATCCAAAAATAGCCATTATGGTAAGGAAAATAGAAGTTATTCATAATATAGCATTAAGTTGTTTATTATTTTCCATTTACTTTAATGTTATTAAAAGATAAACATATTTATTAACTTTTTTCTTACAACCTTTTATATATGTATGAAAAATAAAAAATTCATTATTCTTGATATTAAGAATAAATGTTGAGAAGTTTGATAAGAAAAATAAATCTAGATCAATAATACATATCATATCATGGCATTATTTTATACATAGTTTTATATTCTTAAATACCATAATTTTAACTATAAAACCAGTTAAATCTTGTAATAATTTATATTTTATAAGGCCATTGACAACCAGGCAGCAATTAATAACATACCACCAGTGGGAGTAAATTTATTATATGTTTTATCTGCAGTCAATCCGTTGTAATAACATGTTCCACAAAATATAAATGTACCACTAATAAGTAGAGCAGCAGTCTGAAAAAAAATTCCATTTTATTTACACATTTTCATAGAAATACTTTAAAAATATTATACATACAATTCTTGGGAACCGGCAAAATGGTACACCAAACAATGCAAATGTATGAAAAAAATGATACCGATTTGCGGTGTCAAAATTTTTAGCTTCTTCTGGATTAGCTTTATGTGCTACAACTAAAAACATATTTTAAATAAATATTTTAGAAATTTAATAAATATAAGATTCATTATTATTTGTAAATAAACAATGATACATAAATTGCTTAACTTAAGTTCTGATAGGTTAAATTCACTTTTTGTAAAACTGTTAAGAATAAAATATAATTTACATTATGTTATAATTAAATTGTTTTAACATAAATTACTTAGAACTTAAATTATTCAGAACTTATTTTCAAGACTTTTACTTAAATAAATTGTACATATGTTCAATTTAAATAGTTAATTCTCTATATCACATAACTTCTATGGTAGTATAATATAAATCTTAACTATAAAAAAATTATTATTGTTTGGACTGTTTTTAAATGTATCATAAAAATATTTTACTAACCATGAGCACCGTAAGCTCCAAGTATAACAGCTGATGCTCCCAAAAGACCAGCCATTTTAAAGATATAACTATTTTTTCCAATAATTTTAAATAAATCGTGATTTTCGAGTTTCATTATATTTTGCTTTTCACCAGAACTTGTTAATCCGATCCAACTTAGCTAAACAAATTAAAAAAAATAATAATAATTTAACAAACAAGTAAAAAATAAATTTTTCATTATATTATATATTAAAAAATGAATATAAAAAATTTTAAATTCAATCAAAATTAGAATTATATAATTGTATAATATACCTTAAAAACTCGCTTAAATATTTTAAATAAATTATTTAAATAAAATTATAGTAAAAATATTAATAAAATTGATCCATTTGGTATATAATTATTAATGCTGGCTTCCACACAACGATTAACTGTTAATTTTATTGAACTCGACTAATCATCATAACAAATTGAACGGAATATGTATACAGTAAATTGTACGTCTTATCAAATCAGAATAAAATGCAAAATTGAATTATAAGACTAATGGACGCAGATTCATTTTACATGAAATTGAAGAACAAGTAATTACATGTAATTAATTAAGAACATGTAATTACAGACTTGATATATTATATTATGTATCGTATTACAACTTTTCATCCATTTTAAGTTTAATTTTCTCCTTGACTATAATATAGTAATATAT
The DNA here is from genome assembly GCF_003268045.1 of Sipha flava. Classification (NCBI taxonomy): domain Eukaryota; kingdom Metazoa; phylum Arthropoda; class Insecta; order Hemiptera; family Aphididae; genus Sipha; species Sipha flava. The sequence goes on from NW_020273610.1 coordinate 350,557, forward strand.
ATATATATTATAGTTTCAACAACTTAATTTATTTTTTTTAATAACTATAATATAATATTTAATTTGAGTGATGTTTTTTGTTTTTTTTCAATATGTCTGATCTACAGCAATTCTGTTGCACACATACATGGAACATTGTAGTAAAAAATCATAACAATATTTCTTCCATACAGTCAAAAATCAATAAAATAACTGAATACTACTAAAGGATGAAAAGAAATACAGTTAATATTGAGATGTAAAACTCAGTAAAAATTGGAACATATAGACATTTTATTAAGTTCACATTTAAACTGTTTATTTTATATGCCCAATAAAACATACAAAAAGCTGTTGCATGTATCATAAAACAACCTTTAAAGTAATTCATAATAAAAAATGATTATGTCAGGTTTCAGTCAAGAGAGATATTTCTTAAAAATCAATGATAGCAATTAGTATGATATAACTATGATATTTACTTATTAGGTAGTATGTTAAAACTAAAATGTTAGGATATTATTCATAATATTAGTTATACACCATTGAAATATTTCTAAGTAATTATTGTACTATAAATTGTAAAAGTTAATAATAAATATTAATACATTGATATATATAATAAAATGTTAACAACAATACACAACCATTTTTTAATTACAATTAAAAATAACCATAATTTAAAATTTAGTGTATACCGAGGCCATAAATAACAGAAATCAAGTAATTTACAATTAAAGAAGATTGTCTAAATTAAGTCTTTTAAATTGTATTTATTATTAAATTTTAAAGTGCCTGAATAGAAATGTACCACTATTATGTGCAATATACTTACCATTGAATTAAACCCTTGAACTGAATTAGTGACAACAGGATTCTTATATGAAATCCATTTTGCAGCTTCTTTCATTGAATCGTGAGTCATTACTATTAGTTTCACAACCTCAATTAAACAAATACATATTTAATTACTTACTACAGTAAAGTATTATAGAGTTATAATTTAACTTAAAAATTAGACTTACAAGTTTGGAAACAAAAAGAGGCAATTAAATTAGCATCAACTATGGACATACAACAGTAAAAATCATAAAAAAAACGATGTATGTAAAATGTATTTATCAAATTAATACAAATAATTATGCATATTGCATAGTGATATACGAAATAATGACTGGTATTTAACCACTAATCTCAATCAAGTAAAAAATACTAGTTGTTACAACTCGTTGCTTAATGTAGTATCAATGATACTATACAATTGATAATTAATAGTAGGTAGGTAGTCTTAAATATACGAGAGGATCGCAACAGCAACATGAGCTAGTTTTTCGAGGAACGTCTAAACACAGGAATGCACCTTAAGCATTCTGCGCATGCGCGTAATTTATTCATCACTATCATTATGTTAGTCTGTTATATAGAGTTACTCTATGTTTATATTTTAGATCTGAAAAAAGTACACACAGACATAATACATTACAATTTCCAATATTTTTTTTTTTTTTTGGGCTTTTCACGAGCCATTTAAACTCTTAGCCGCTAAAACTAATACCTTCCATCGTTCTCTGTTGTATGCTTGTTCCCAGTCCCCTCCAATTTCTTCTAATAATTCCCTGACGCTATCCCCCCACCTTTTCCGTGGTCTTCCCCTTGGCCTCTTTCCTCTTATCACATAAGTAAATGCTCCTTTCAGTACACTTCCATCGGCTCTAAATTTCTTATATAGTCTATATTTATTTCAGCCTAAAATGGTTAAACCATAGGCGGTATTACGGGAAGGGCATGGTGAGCGGCTGCCCCCTCCCCCCACTTACGAGTTCTTACTCCCTCTATAAATTTCAAATATTAGTTAGTAACCTCTCATTTTACATGCTTATTTGAAGTCTGCTTGGTTGTGTAAATTAATATTATTATTTACAACCGTGGGAGCCATTCATGTAAATATGTTGATAAGATTTTTTATGCCAAAATTTTCAATAATATCATAATTTATATTTAACAAGTTAAATATACAATAAATATTTTAAATAGTTGCAACTCATCCTATAAACAAATAAGCTTGAATGCGAATGAGTTGAGTTCAATTAAAATATAAAAGGTACAAAAAATATTAAATTACAAATTAAAAGCAAATTATACAAAACAATAAAAATCTAAGAAAGTACACTAAATACATGATTTTTATATTGATTAAAATTAATAAACGAAAAAATATTAATGTTATAAAAACATGATAATAAAACACCATTAATAACATTACTTTGATTACCAAAATTTGAAAATAATTTAACGTATTCAATTTTTATCCAGTCTTTAAGATAAATATACTAATTTAGGTACATTTTACAGGTTGCTAGGTAAATTGGGGTATTTTTAAAAGCGGTAAGTTAATTACCGGGGAAAAAAGGTAGGCAAGTTGGGTTCCGGCTAGTAATCTGACTTCTTTTCAAGGATAAAATGTGAATGTAATTTTTGATTACAGGCGTGAACGTATATAATATTATGTTTGGCATAATATTATGTATCAGTTATCACCGATTTTTATGATGGTTTTATTTTTTTATGGATATTTTACGTTTGTGTACTAGACATTATATCTCAACAGATGCTAATTTTCTTCCAAATATTTGGTCACAATTTTCTGCTACTGCCATGCCTACAACCAAAAGCTGTTAATCATATTATTTACAACTATACCGTCGATTTTACAGTCCACGCCCTAAAATTTTCAACTTTATGGACGATTTATTAGAAATACAGCTAGAGACATAAGTAAAATTATGAAGTACAAACCAAAAAAATAAAAGTACGTTCGATAAAGAACATAACCTAAGGCAGCAAATGACAAAATACACTAATAATATGATGATATTAGACAAATGTATAATTTATAGTACATTTATTTTTATATTTATATCGTATATCTTACAATATGTATGTTTTTAATTACATTATATTTCAGATAATTAATAAAATACATAATTATATTATGTAGCCTAGTGTGTGCCTATGTATTAAACACTAAGAAACTAAGCCTTTTTTGGCATACTCCTTTTATTGCGATTAAGAAATATTTATAGGTAATATTATTTTTAAGTGTATTTTTAATATTTAATCCACGTTTCAAATAACAATACATTATTATATTTGTACTTAGTTATGTTAGAACTAACATGTGCTATAGACCTGTGGTTCTCAATCTTTTTCGATGACGACACCCTAATTTAGATCTATAAAAATGGCAACACACTTGAAACAATTAATGGATTTTATTATTGTTGGAAATTTTATTTAAAAATTTAAAACTTAAAAAAATAGTTTTGATTTACTTAATTAAAATTTAAAAAGTTCAAAAAAAGTTTTATGAAAAACAGTATTAGTTCATAAATATGCAGGCCTTTCATAGGTCTTCAATTCATGGACAAATGGTTAACAAAATTTCGCATAATTTACTCTCAATATCTTTTTTGTTTTTTGTTATTTTCAATATCGAACATGCTGATTCAGACATGTATAATGTTCTAGAAAGGAAAACGAAATTTTCAATTCTTATTATTCCTGTGTACTGAATTTACAGAGAAATTCGAAATGAATCATTTTGAGACATAAAAAATTAAGATTTTAACATTATATTTGATGATATTTCTAAAAAATAAGAATCAATAAGAATATCATTATAATGTTTTTTTTTATATGCGCCTTTTATTATTTCATCATAATTCCGTAATAATATACATTCATACTCTGAAAGCTTATAATTTTAATAATATTTTGGCAGCACACTCCAAAGTAATACGTGACACATTAGCAGGTATGTCGCGACACACCGGTTGAGAACCATAGCTATACAATATTAATTTTACTAATAGTCGTTTTTAAATAGAAACTTAAATGAGGATGTATAGAAACCATTAAACCTACAACAGACCTTAGTATTTCAATGGTTAATGTTTTTTTATAATTCAAATAAATTTCTGACGGTAAAAAAATTTATATTTAACAATACTTTTTGGTGGCACACCATGACAGAAGCAATGATGTGGTAAATAATCTATATTTAATTTTAGTTGTCTTATTCTATTTACGTTTACTAAGGGTTTTAATTTTTAAAAATTATATTTCTTTCAATTTTTGTTCATATTATATTAATAGTATACGAGTATAGTCTTAAATTTTCACATGGTACTTGATTAAAGGAACCGGGTATTGGTTTTCTTTATTACTTTTAGCATAGGAACCCGTTTAACAGTGAAATATATTATCGAGAAGCCGATTTAGGTAGTGACAACTACCTTTGCGCAAGACTACATTGTTTTTATTCCGACATTACATGTTGAGATCATGGAAAGTATACAGGGTATAAAATGTGCTTAATATAAATAAATTACCTAGAAGGCCTACAGGTTATAGAATATCAGATTATATTAAAAATTCTTTCAATAAACCAATGTTTTGGTTTTGTTTCTTTTATTTGTAATAAAATATTTTAACAGATTTATCACAGAATATCTCTTTTACAACAACTATAGTAGTAATAGTCATGTTAAATTTTACAATAATTTATTAATTTGCATTCACCTCATAAAATTGTCTTCGGGTGCCTAGCCTTACCCATTTACATTTTTTCAAAAAATATAGTTACTTAAACAACTGTTTCTACAATAGATTAAAATAATCTTGTAATCACAATTGTTTTTTGTACTTAATATATTCAAAAAAGCATTCATGTGTCCTAGCATAGAACAAATCATTCATGTTTAATGAATGCAAAACACCCAAGACGGCGTAAAGTATAGGCAAACGTAGTACATAACTGTGTAGGAAGACGACAAAATAACATTCTTATAACCAGGGCTCGAGACTTATAACACTAATAAATCATGAAATATGCGCTATTATATGCACCGAAAAAATGTAAAATATGCGCTATAATATGCACTAAAAATATGAAAATATGCTTTAAAAATTATTTAAAATTTTTATTTAGACATTTATGAATTTATAATTATTAAAATTTAAAGAAAAATTTTTATATAATTTTACAGTTATAGTTTTCTACAAATAATGACTAAAAACTCTTTCCTGTTCTCATTAATTTGTATGAGTCGAATTTTGCCAATTTGTAAAATATAATTATTTCAAATCAATAAATCATTAAAAAGTAACTTAAAGTTTGTACCTTCATAATTGTACTGTATTATTATGTGTTTCCGAATATTTTCAAACTTGAAAGATCTGTTATTGCTTAATAATGTTTTGTACAACAACAACATTAAGATAAAAGATTTGATAAACACAATATTGACTTGCATTGGGATATTTTAGGAATATCTTTTTCAATCGACTATGAGTTTTATAACGTCCCAAAACTGTTGATCACTGATGAGTGGTCGAAATATGTATTTTTGCAAGACTGAGTTTTTACATTAATTAGCAATAAAGAGCAAAATAGTCGAAAAAATAGCAAAACCTCTAGAATATGCAAAAATATGCACTAAAAATTTTTAGTATTGAGTTCATTTTTGTCTGAAATGGATTTATTGCTTACTCTGCTATCTTTTCATAAACTACAAAAAAATATGCAAATACTACAAGTCTCGAGCCCTGCTTATAACCATACTGTTGAGGGCGTTCATGTTACCAGCCCACCACCATGAAACCTATAGAAAAATTGTATTCAAATATTTTGTATATCATTTGTATGAATTTATACGACAGTTTTCAGAATTTGTACAACGTTGTTATTGAACTTATATCAAAAATTCTGAAGAGGGGCCAGAGACATATGTCTCCGGCCCCCTCTAACATAAATAAATAAGTATTCTTTTTTTTAATTTATTAAAACTTAAGACCTCAATTTATATGAATTTGTACGACCGTTTCCATAATTTTTACGGCACCTCTCTCTTGTAATATGCGAAAAACCCTTTTTCCTATGTCTCTCATCCTCCCAAATTTGAAATCTTATTTTTTTTCCACAAACCTTTTACACATAATTTGTATGAATTTGTACGCCACCTCCTCTCCTGTAATATGCGAAAAACCATTTTTCCCGTGTCCCGCGCCTCCCCAAATTTGAAATCTAAATTTTTCTCCCGCAAACATTTAACGCATAATGTATATGAATTTCATAATACTGGAAACGTAAATAAAATTAATTTCAAATATTTTTTCCTTATCGGTTTCATTACTTTTGCTACCTATTATTAATTTAAAAGGATTTCACATAATATTTATAAAAAAAAAAAAAAATGAGCCTTGGTACAAGCAATATATAGCTTAAATATTATTATAATAAAATATTCTAATAATGTACCTTAACCTTTTTTTTATTTTCAGAATTGAATAAGCTGATTTTTAATGGTAAAATATACACTTTATGTATAATCCTTTGAAAATAATTATATTAAAATCATAAATAAAACATAAGACTTATATGGTGTACAACAACATTTCACATGCAATCGCCATATTTTCTTTAATATTTATTGGTTTTTTTTTTTTTAGGTCACCATATAGTTCCCAATTACGTCCTTCTCTTTTACAATTGTCAAAATAATGTCCAATTGAATTTCGAAGCTGGCTTTTTCCTTTATATAATTTAAAATCCCTCTTAAAACATAGGTTTTAGATTTATGGATATGGCGCAGCCTCACTACTTTGCTCCTAAAAATACAGAAATCAAGTTAATTTTTTTGCCATTAAAATAATATAAAAATTACATACCACTCCAAAACAAAATTTCTATCAGTAAATAAAAAGGCGATACTTCAAACCTTGACTTTGCTACATTAAGATTTTTTCATCTTTAGAAAAGGTTAAGGTACATTATTAGAACATTTAATTGTAATAATATTTAAGCTATATATTGCATGTACCAAGGTTTTTTTTTTTATAAATATTATGTATAATTCTTTTAAATTAATAATAACAAAATTAATGAAACCGATAGCAAAAAAATATTTGAAATTAATTTTATTTAAGTTCTCTGTATTATGAAATATATAAAAATTACACGTAACAAGCTATGGCAGATTTAATGGTCGTTTAGTCGGCGAATTCCGACGGGGACCCTTCCTAAATTTTTTTACTGAGGCCCAGAAAAATTAAAGTTAAATTTTTTTAAATTTTATCAGAAAAAAAAATTATGGTACAAATTGTAATATCGTTTACAATTACCATTTTTATTTATAATAAAATAATTTAAGTATACAGGAAATACTCAGGAATACTCCAAATACTTCAAAACTAGAACATTTTATTTATGAACAAAGTAGAAAAGATCGAATATAGATATAGTTAGAAATACTGTTAACATTGATTATAGAATTCTATATAATTTCTGAGTATGTACACTATATGAGTATATGAACAATGATTTATTATCAGTTTCCCTGCATCACGTTATTTCTAATGTATTATTTTCCATTTTCGTATCACGGAAACGTGAGTGTAGTGAGCAGCTTTGTAAAATGGGGCTAAAAATTTTAATGATACGTTTACTACAAGGCCCCTTCTTTTGGATTTGCCGACTTTATTTGAACCTTTAAATCAACTACTGGTAACAGGTTTGTGGAAAAAAAGTTTAGATTTCAAATTTGGAGGTGCGGAACACGGGAAAAATGGTTTTTTGCATATTACAGGAGAGGAGGTGGTGTATAAATTCCGGAAATGGTCATACAAATTCATACAAATTATGTGTAAAATGTTTGTGAAAGAAAAAGTTTAGATTTAAAATTTTTTTTTGAGGGGAAACATGGGAAAAAGGTTTTTTCACATATTACAAGAGAGGGAGTGGTGTACCAATTCCGAAAATGGTCGTACAAATTCATACAAATTGAGTTCTTGAGTTTTACTAAATTAAAAAAAAAATATATTTATTTATTTGCGTTAAGGGGGCCGGATATATATATATCTCTGGTCCCTCTTCAGAATTTTTGATATAAGTCTAATAATAACGTCGTACAAATTCTGAAAACTATCGTATAAATTCATACAAATGACGTATAAAATATTTGAATAAAATTTTTTTATAGTTTTCGTGGTTGGGGGGCTGACGACATGGACGTATTGTAGAGGACAAATTTTTTAGAAGCTAGTTGATTCTATAATCGATACTCGGTATTGACTGATATTGGTAATATAGGTGTTATCATGTATTTTTGGATATGTACCAATATTTAAATGAATCGATATCGCAGAAAAAAAATAGAATCAATAAACCACTAGGAAAAAAGTATTAATATAAAATATATAAAAATATATAAATAGTAAAAATAATTTTGATAAGTATTGATGGCACAAGTGAACTTGGTTAACTAAATTATCTTTTATCGATTTTATTTTATTATTGATTCATGTTTTTTTCCTAAAAAATTGATTTTTCAATACATCAGATATCGGTTTTATACTGATTGCATATGTTGGAAGATTAAGTATTGGTAGAAAGTGGTAGCGGGCCATCTATAATATTTATAATATGAATGACATGCAATCACATAGCAGCCCATAAAAATATTATTAAAATTATATAAAACGTATTTGTCTTAATTATAAGATATTTAGATTAAATTCGGCATCATAAGTTTGCACAACGACATAGTTTGTGAGATTTTATACATCCTATTATTACATTATTTTTTTGGTTAATTTTTTATTATACAATAGTTTGCCAATAGGATCATATATTTTTATATATTAGATACTTTATTATTATTTAAACTATATACTATTGTATTGCTATGAGTCAGGGGAGGCTCCAGAGCCTTGGTTAGGGAGTGGGAGGCAAGTTATAATTTTACAAAGTCTTATAACAAAAAATTTTTATAACACAAATTCAAGTCGTCTATTTTTAAAATTGGTAAAAATATCAATATGATCTATTTGATCTAGAATATCTACTGATATACATAAATGCTGATAGTCTATCTTCAATCATCCTTGAACGAAGCCAGGTTTTCTTCACTCCGAAGTGTGGAGAAACTCCTTTCAACCGTCATACATCTATGGTTCTATCTACATACTTTTGCGTGTCGTATGATAGTCCATATATGATGCCATCGATGTGGTCCTACAAACAGCACGGGGAGCCGCGATCAGAGCAACACATCATCGAGACATATGCGTCCTAGTCTCGCTAGACGTTCGGAATGCTTTTAACATGGCACCCTGGTGCAAAATCGACGGTGCGCTTCAAAACAAAGGTGTTCCCGAATATCTCATCCGGATAATAAGATCATACCTGGAGGACAGATTTTTCACCATCTGATCCACAGGGATCGGTAATCGGACCAACTCTGTGGAACATATTCTACGACGGCCTCCTCGAAACGACCAGCCAACGAACATGAGTTCCGCAGTGGAAAGGGCTCGAGTCGCGTGCCTAAATATGCTTTCCAGCATCATCCAGAGGAAAGAGAAGGACGAGAGGGACAGGGAAATCGCAGCATGGAACTGAACTACAACACGGAGGTTGCATCTCAACAGATACAAGGGGTTGAGACGAGACCGGCCAAGCGCCGCCTCTACGATCTATATCCCATCATCCCGTGTTTGGTATCACGAACGGAGGAACCATGAACACCGGATATGGAGGCACATCCGTAGATGTGTCTACACCGACTAAACGAAAAAAATTTGTAGCGCGGTCGCGAATCCCATTCTTAAGTATTCTTATTGTTAATCAGCAGCGCACGCTTGAGGATGGGATTCACTATAAAATTGTGTTATTTTCAATAAACGATGACAACGTCATGGAAGCAATGCGAAAGCAGTTCCCGTGATACCGTCCTTTCTTAAAAAAAAAAAAAGTCAAAAAGTCCATATTAGAATGTGCATTTTTTGTTAACAATATACATTTTTTTATAAATATGGAACGAGCTTGAGGGACCCTTAGGGCCCCCCTGGAGCCGCCCCTGCTGTGAGTAACTACCCTTTATATCCTTTTAATTATTTTTATACATAAATATATATATATATATATATATATATATAATAAAATTATGCATAAGAACCACATTATATTAGTTTACCATAATTTTTAATTTCATTCACATCATGATAATTTTAATTAAAGAGTAGTGACCTAATTTCTTGCTCTGTTCCAATTCGATCAATATAGTTAGCAATTTTTTAATAGCTATAAGATAATTTAATGAAAACGGAATCATACTAAATACAATCTCTACAAAATATAGTTGTAAACATCAAAAAATTCATTAACGAATAATGATTTTATAGTACACTATATTATACCGGTTTTCGATCTATTGTAATCTGCGGTTAGCCAAGATACAAGTCTACTTTCGTCAATTGCATTCCTACAATAATCTTCGTATATTTATCTTTCCTTGGTTTGATCCATATTACCACACATTATAAATTATTAACTATAGATGACGAAACATAATATCAGCACTATCCGTGATATAAACTTGAAATTATTAACGTGGTTTGGCGGGTATGTTCTGAAAATCAAAATTCCTATAATTTCCAATTCTATTCTTAATATCGATGAAGTGTTTATCCAATGGCTTTATATAGTATGCTGTTAAACTGATGAACAAAAAATTGACCAACTCCATTGAGATAATATCTAGATAGTGATTTATATTATTATTATTTTAATCGATATAATATTTGCAAGATATTTTTACTGGGGTCCTATTGCAATTCCTACTCCCATACCCGAATCCTCGACTAAACAATGAGCAAGAGAAATGTATTCTAACAATTGTAAAATATTTTCGCTTATTTTATTCAGAAAACTACATTTTATTTGTGTATTGTGTTGACTTTTTAACGTTATATATTGTTTAATATAAAAACAGGGCTTAAAATCGATTTCAAATATCGATAAAAATCGTTAAAAATATTTTAGAAAATGATAATCAATATCAAAATCATTTTAATAATTTAAATGATTTTAAATCAAATTAATTTAAAATTCAACACCCAACAAGTCTATTTATATTTTCAATTCGTAGACATTGCCATATTTGGTAATAATATTGATTATCTATACATAATAATAAATAATTAGTACCTTTTTTGTTTTCTTAAAGCGCATCCAAACAGAGCAGCTTTTAACGCGCGGCAAATACGCGTCCACACAGTGCAGCGTTTATTTCCCCGATTTGTTTTAAAACTATAATAATTATAATCATAAAATAATAATAATATATTATTCATAAATACTATAGAGTTGTGTCATTTTTAATGGACAACGAAGTGCACGAGATCAACAAGTAATCTATATTTTGAATCTTAAAAAACATGAAATTAAAGATTTTTGAAAAATCATTATTGATCTTTGTATTTTTAAAAACAGAGAATCTTCAATATCGACATTTTGATAAAATAAAAATTGTGTCTTCTGGAGATCACAACAAAAACCAGTTTCACCTTAGTGAAAAAGTTTGTTCTGTTATTAATTATTTAAAAAATAATTTAAATACCTACTTAAAAAATAAGTACTGATGCCGCGTGGCTTTGCCAAAAATACGTCCACACACACGCGGTATAGGCAAGTGGCACGAGCTGCTCCTTTGATGTAGACCACCTACTAGGCCGATCGGAAATTATGTCGTGTGACATCAAAAAAAGCCGCGGAAAATGTATTCATGTATTCATAAAAGCTTCTCCATCTGGACGCGCCTTTAGAATATTTTCGATAAGGAATCACTGTTCGATGAGTGATTGTTGTTTTTATACACATGATTCATTCCGTATAATATACTATATATAGAAATTTTGTAGTGTATTATTATAGATAAGATAATTTATAATACTCCATTGGCTGTCACCCGTGAATTATACTTTTAACCAATAGTATATAATCAAATAACCTAAAATAGATTTATTTTGTACTTCTGTAGTTTTGCTAGGCGTCGTCATATTTGTCCCACTTATTATTTAAATTATTGATCTTATATTTAGTTAAATTATGTCTGAGTCCATGGATAAAAAACTATTTTATATTTTAATCATTTCACATATATGTATCCCTAGTTTACTTTATTTTAGCTTCACTTTTATATTATGTTTTTTCATTTTTGAGACACTTTAATAACAATTGTAGTGTGTACGAAATGTTTTATAGCATAGGTAATAGTAAAATAGATTTAAATATATACTACTTACATCAGTAGCTTTTCGCTACCGCCTACAATACTATTATGCTGATGATGTACTAACATTTGAGAAATTATTATAAGTCATGGATAACATTCTGTTGTGAACCCGAAATCAAAAAAAAAAAAATAAATACTGATTTATGAAATTGAAATTGAAAAAAAGAATATCGATATTCGAAATCAAAAACAAAATTGCAAAAAATAAATATCAATATTTGAAACCGAAATCGAAATTAAAAAAAACTAATATCAATAATCAAAATTGAAATTTTTCAAGCCCTGTATAAAAATATATTTATAACACCGTGTAGTACTCGTGGAAACCACTAACTTAGGCGGTAAATGCAAGACATTTTTGAAGAATAATGTTGTACGCATTTAAAATAATTTTTATACCAAGTAAAAATAAATTAATCACACTACTTACAGTATAAAAATGATCACAATCATTACATCTCTTATATCACTAATATGCTTAAATTAAAGTATAATAATTTCATATTAAGATTAGTAAGCTGAGTCCCAAATATTGGGTGAATATTTGGGCTTGGTAAATTTAATCCGAAAAACTTTAACGTTCTAAGTACATTGAGTCCCGAGTAATAATGTGTTATAGTCAGGCCCGTATTTAGGGGGGGGGGGCACGGGTTAGCACATGCCCGGGGGCGTCAAGTCTCAGAGGTGGTGAAACATTTTAACAAAATGAATTTTAAAATTAATGTACCAAATAAAAAAAAGAAAATAGTATGTATTATTATGTTATAATTTGTTTAATTTGTTAATAAAAAAAAGGTATTAATCGATTTTCATTTATAAGTTATATTTTAATATTAAAGAATCTCGATTACGGACGAAATAATAAGTGTTATATTATTATTATTTATTTGGGGGGGGGGGGCATAAATTATATGCCCAGGGGCGACAAATTTTTAAATACGAGCCTGATTATAGTAAGAATGTAATATATAGTATAACAATATAATATACAAAATTATTTTGTAAACTAAATGGAATGTTTAATTGCTCTTATTCAAATATTTATAATTTTATTGGTGTTCTTAAAGACATACTATAAAAATATACATAAAAACATACATACATAAAAATATACTGCAAAGAGGTAATTAAAATGAAAAAAGAACAATAAAAAAATAATTATCTTTGAGACAATATATGGTTAAATATGAAAATAAAATTTTTCACGTTTGTTAAAAATATAACATATACATTTTTATACTGTACATAATAATAATAATAAATTATTAAAAACAAAAAAGTATATTTTTAATCACGCCTGTTCACACAGTCCGGCTGTTGATATTTATCTTGTTTAATGTGTAATATTCTATATTTTATGGAATCTTAATAAAATTAAATTAAATAATTGTATTTTCATAGTTAATTATAAAAACTTTGAACATATTATCATATTAAATAAAATAAAATTTATGAAATTCCTTTAAAACTATCAATGTATTTAACCAAGTGTTTATTGTCTTTATCATAAATTAAGTGATTTTTTGATTTGATTTTATATATGTTACCGTAAAAGATGAAAATTCAGGAATTGTCAGTATATCGTAGTCATTGTTGACAATGACTGGAAAGGTTAGGCAATGTTGGATATTTCGTAGTTTTATCAACATTTCCGTATTATATTAAGCAATGTTATAAATCCGCATTCAAACAAATATCAACACCGCTTTATCGGTGATCGATCTGATTATGGTACATTCAAGTCTTCATGAAATATATATTAATTTTAGATGACGAACATTTTTTTAAATTTTTTTCTGGTGTTACGAACGGAGCCCTAGGCAAACCATTGCGGAGCACCAAAGGCTTCGCGGAGCACAGTTTGGGTACCGCTATACTAGATTATATAATTCCAAGCGTCATAGTAATTTACCACGTAACAATAAAGATTAAGATTATGATTTATCCTAAATAGCTAATAAGTATTAAAATATATTAAAATAATTTTTAATGTTATTATCAATGCCTTCTTTTATTAGGAATTGTCATCAATGACTAGGTATTGACATTAATGCCTGATTTAGCAAAGAATTAACGTCAATACCTAGTCATTGATGAAAATTCTTAATAAAAGAAAGCATTGATGATAACATCAAAAATTTATTTGATATATTTTTATACTTATTAGCTAATTTTTAGCTCCATTTTTAGTGACGTCAAAACTAGCAACTCTTAATGCAGCAGAATCGAGGTTCTCATTGTTATTATAGCTCGGTTAGTGGAAGATCATTCAATATAAAGTTCAAAAGCTAAAATACTTTTAGTCAGTGGTTAAAGTGGGAAAAATGTTGTAGAGGGACTGTATGCATCAAAAATTGAGGAGCGTTCCCTTACCTAATTATAAATCTTACCTCCTTTTTTTAGGAAACTCATGAGGTCTAAGCCTCTTGTGTTACATATATATGTTCTTAAAAAATTTATTTCCATAGGGTGTAAAAACAAATTTCCTCAAAAGAAAAATAATTCTATATATATATATATATGACTGCTCAGTAAAAATAAATTGAAATACATTAGTACTGTAATATATAAATACAAATAAATCTAAGTACTTTATATATTATAACTAAATATTATTTCTTTTTTCCACTTGTTCAAATTAATCAAAAAAATAAATTTCATGTAATATTGTAATATTATAATGGGTATTGTATATTCAATATTTTATTTTAATGACTGTTGTCGCGATCAGCGCTTATATAAAATAAATAAGGGTGCCTTCACAACAAAAAAACAATAATAATAATAAATAA